>NW_013666002.1:95265-114397 GCF_000517525.1 Limulus polyphemus | reverse complement strand
TAACGTATTATAAACTATAGTTTAGATAAATGAAGCTGAACATAACGTATTATAAACTATAGTTTAGATGACAAAACCTTGTTGAAACGTTGTACATTTGCTGTCATGTTAAACTTATATTAAAGTTTTTCTTTATTACCCATTTAAGCCGTCTCCAGCCATTATTAATCTCAAAGTGGGTTCCTCGTCACCGAATTCTTACCACAATATCTTTGAACATTTTTTAACCTCCAACACAAAAAAACTAATAGAAAGTGGCTCCAAATAGCATCTACACTTTTTAGCATCATTTTTTACAAACCAATAACTATGAATAAATTGACTATAAAAAGTATATCATTTATACTAAGCATATATATTTTGTAACAATAAAAACCTTCACAACTAGAAATTTCATCAAGTATCATCCTCATTAAGCAAACATTTTTACTGACAGTAAAAATCTAATGACCTTCACAACATGATAATAAGCTTATACTTGACTAGGCAAATAAAATGTACTGTAAGTGGAGAGGATGGATGAGAAGGTGGTACATAAAGGTAGGTATCTATCTGAAATACATTTTCAGATAAGGAAAATGTTAACTTCAGAAATGCTACTTACCTCTCTGCACCACTAAGAACTAGAATCCAACATTGAAAGGGGTTGATACAGGCCAATTAAGATGATGAGCTCCTTTCTGAAAAGCAACTTTCACGAGACTAGAGGTCACCTGGAAGAGCAGCATCTAGTGAGAGACTGCATCCTTCTCAAGCGGAGAATACTCTTTTCCCAATTTGTTTTTATTTATTCATTGTCACATTTCATGTATATTACAGAAAGATTTACAGTAAAGGATATTGGATAAATCCAGCACCTTTGGTAATATGTTGCAAAGGTAGGAGGAACATTAGAGCATGTAGTGTGGCTGGAGCTTTAGGCCATTCCATCTTGGTGAAATATTTACATAAGATATTGTAATGACAGGTGGAGAGAGGAGGAGCTCTCACCTGCATCCTGAAGCAAGTTTGCTGGAACCAAACTACTGAGGTCATAAAGAAGTCTCAGGAAAAAGGTGAAAGGCAGAAATAAAAAAGTAGGGTAAAAACATATAACTGGAAAGAAAACACAAACAAGAAAAAAAAAGAAGTACTTCAAACAAAATGAAAGGACTCAAGAGATTGGGGACCAAGAAATGTAAAAGAGCTAAGACCTGAGGCCATTGAAAAGAAGTCAAGAAAACAGATAAAACAAAAAAGATGTGAAACAACATGGAGATTAGAGATAAGGAGGTCAAAAAGTAAAATGACTAAAGAGACATTATGATATACAGGTAAAAAAAAAGAAAAGAATATCATATTCCTGATTCCTGAGCATAGCAAACAGAAAGGGAGGAAGTACTTGTTTCTCATGAGGGAGTGAAGAGCAAGAGATAGAAAATTGGGTCAGACTCATCCACAAGCAAGGCAGGCTCCAGAGAAGAAAAAGAAACAAAATTACTAGTGACCTGAACTGGAGAAGAAATAGATAGAAGGAAACCTACTAGATGATGCATGAAAGCAAAAACATCATTAGTGAACTTGTTGGTACACCATGGTTCATCACAGCTCAATAAGGTTGTGGAAGTTATCAAAGACGTCAAAAATACCTTGCCATGGAGTGAAATCTGAGACCTATCACACTCAGAAGGGTGCTTTACTAAGTGAGGTAAAGAGATAACAACTGAATGTATAGTCCATAAACAGATAAAGTGCCTCTAGTCACCATTAAGTCAGTCAGAGAAAATACCTGAAAAAGAATGTCTAGGTCTTGGGAGTTTTTTGTTTTTTATGTGGCATATACTGTTGAAGGAAATTTGAAAGAAGTCTAAAGTAAAAATGTAATGGCTAGAGAAAATGAAGTTGCAATTGGGTATATATATAACAAAAGTGCAACAAGGACAAAAGCAATGTAGGACTAAAGAATGATGGTTGATTAAATTGACTATAAACCCAAAAAGCACAGGAACAGGCATGTCTGAATATAAACAGTGCCAAGAAAAGAATGAGCCTATGACCATGTGCTAGTGTTCACAGGGAATACTACATATGGAGGTTGTTTCATTCTCCTATTGTTGGTGGATTGCAGTATTATGATGATTATGTCATAGGCTAGTGCAATACACACAGACACGTGCAGGAGTGGGAATCTGTTCAAGGCTTGTGGCATGTGCAGAAAATTCCATGGCAGTTGTGCATGAAGTAATAGCTCTTAGTAGTGCAGAGAAGTAGGTAGCATTTCTGAATTCAGTTTTTCCAGGTTAGTTCAAAATCCTTCCTCTCTAGAGCAGCTATTTTTCTGAAAATTTTTGTTTTCTCTCTTTTATATCTCCGTCTTGAAAGCTGTATGTTTGAGACCACCTCTCTGGATTAGCCTATGCAAGATATCAATTTATTGAAAATAGTCCATAGATGACTTACAGTCTGGATAGTACTGTATCTTCTCTGATATTCTCTGATTTGCTGTTCACTAAGTCATTTATTGCAGGAATCTACTTTCCATGTGAGCTTGAGCAAGAGCCAAATTTCCAACACATGGTTATTTATCCTTCACCTGACTCCACCAGTAATTCCCACACATCTCCTTGCAATTGTTTCAATCTGTAAGAATTAAGTTGTCTGCACACTGCAACTTGTGGATTCTTGGTCATACTTGACTCTTTTTGCTCTGTCAGTACATCCATCAGGCTTGGCAAATTTTACAAGTACTTGAGTTTGGTGGGATGACCCTTTACTACTGGACCTAGGGCAGAGGCACATTTTAAGACTTCATTTACTAATGAGAGTTTCATTTGCAGATAAACAGTATAGCTTGAATATGCTTTCTTACCTTTACTGTAAAGTCTGGCTATTGAGTCATGTTTTTTTACTTTGCCTATTAGCTTGGCTATATTTGGTCTATATAAAATGTCTATAATTGGCAGATGATTTGCTTCATTAACAACCTCTTCAGTGAAACTGCTTCAACGGTGGCCCTGAAATCTAGTTTTTCTAGAATTATGAAGCAACAAAATAACTCCTTGAAAACTTCAAGCTGCTGGTCAAGTAAGTTGTGATTTATTGACTGCTTTGCCTGGAACAGTTACATAAACTTCTTCAAAAACTCTAATCCAAATGAACAGAAATGAAGAATAAGTCTCTCTGTTTTTAAAAATTATAATTTTTCTATACTGAAAATGTATTTCCGATAGGTACTTACCTCCTCTACCACAAATAGCTATTCTCATTCAATGCTTCCCTCTATATGCAAAAAAATATTTTGTACATGACACAAGCCTTACATCTCCCACATCTGGAATTCACTGATTCCAATGCATCTTGCATGCAAATCATCATGCAACAAACCTCCACCAATAAGATTGCGGCATACTCTCTTGACACACGTGACTCCCTCTATTCAATTCTATCAAACTATCACTTCGAGTTTGGGCAGAAAATGGAAACACAGTTTTCAGTGGGGAGGAAGAGTGGGAAGTGAGAGATGAGGTAAGTACCTATCAAAAACACATTTTCAGTATAGCAAAATTATAACTTCCGATACGGTACATTACCTTCACTCACATAAATAGCTAGAATCTTACACCGAACAGGTGGAGGAACTGGTGCGAGGGAAAAAAAGAAGAATCCTTCAAAAAGTTATGAAACTCAATCCCAGAAAAACATAAAAGTGGATAAGATTGAAGGATGTGCCCTAGTTGTAAAGTGGCTAGGGTGCGACGGACCGTACATGGCAAATCAACTACATCCAAAACATATGCCGGCAGGAAACAACATCCATGTGGGTGTAGGATGAGGATCATACTGTCGGTAAGTCAACTACAATCCAAAATCCAGCCACCGGGTGCTTATATCCAAATGGGAATAGAAAAGAGGTTCATACTGGTAGCAAGTCCACTACAATCCAAAACCCAGCCATTTGGTGGGGTAGGAAAGAGGATCATACCAACATCACCTCAAGTCCATAAGACCAGAGGGAATCTTGTACCTCCCGATCCATGAATGGGCACATGTTGAGAGATGAACGTATGAGGAGTAGTCCCAGTGCTCGAAAGACGAAGTACCTCCAATGGATGACAGTTTGGATATGCAGGGAAAAGGGAAGGTGCATGATCTGAGTGAAAACATAAGGAATCGATGATGGGTAGATGAATATAAGGAATAAAAGGCCAATCAAATCACAATCCAAACCCAATGGGTCAGGGATGAAGGGAAAAAATCACAGACAAAGCAGTAGAGTAAGGGAAGTAAATCATAGGAGATGGATTCAACAGAAAAACCTTGAAAACAATGAAGCAACCCAAAGCATGTACTGGACCAACAAGGTCAATGTGGAAGATGGTAAGAAATGGAAAAGTCAAAAGGGATATACCACATGAGCCATGAAATGGAGGAAAACAAAATGATCCAGAACAAAGGAAACAATGGAGCCAAAACAAAAGAGAAACCCAGATTTGTGCTGGCCAGGAAATCAATTAAAAAGACCGAACTGAAGTGACAAGGATGATCAAACATTTTGGGAAAAAAAAAAACTGATGGAAGGAGAAAACTAATGTGAGAAACTGGGTGTAATCCTGTCTGAACATATCGACAGCCAGCGCAAGTAGATGATGAACTAGAGGCAAAAACAAAAGAAAGAATTACTCTGGAATAGATAAAAAATTCAAAAACTTCATGTGGAAGAGTACCCCACAGGAGGTGAGCCATCAAAAATTTGAAGAATCGAGAGGTCACTCCTAGGGAGAAAATGTGTTGGGACTGGAAAGGCAATGAAGAATGAGGACGAAAACTTGGAACACAACCCTTCAGGAGACACACGTGAAATGTGTGGGTTCAAAAAGGGAGATCCTCTGTCTACCATAAAAGGAACAAGAAAGAATGTCCCCTTGGCAAGAGATAGAAGCTACGACTGTCAAATAATTGAAATGAAACATGATTAGTCAAATCTGGACAAAATGAAAAGAGTGAACAAAAGCACATTGGACTGGATGAAGTGCCAGGGTGTGAAGACCTTTCACTTGGGGACCATAGTCCTGAAGCCTCCTACAGGTTGAACCCAACCAATGGAGATGAGCATCAGGGAAGAGAAACAATCCAGATGAGGAGAGGAAGTGGAAAACCCGACATTGTAGGGGATATGAAAATCTATCAACTCATATATAAAATATGTGTAATAGAGTAATGTGTAAAAATATCCACCCCAAACAGACAAGAAGGTGATGTAAAAAACAGGAAAAACACATCGAATTGGAAAATTCAACAACCCGAGCTGGCTGTGGAAGGAGTATATATGAGTATGTGTACTCTACCCCTGTGCGGAAGTATCTAACCAGCTATACATCCAATGAATAGTGTAGGTAAAATCACCCCAAAAAGTGGAAGTCGATAAAATGCAGATCCCCCCACAAAAGAAATATGGTAGTAGACATGTCAAAAGGACAAGGTATGAAACTGAGACCAAATCACGTGGTGAGATAACCTAAAAAGCATCCTAGACAATGGAAAATAAGAATGTAGGCATACCCCAACATGGAAAAATAGCAAAACCACAAGTGATCAAAGAATACATATGAAAACGGAGAAGACCCAAGAAGTGATTGAGGTGGGACCAGTCAATCCAGAACCCCAAATAGCATTGAGCAAACAAAAATGAATGGATAATACCCGTAGGTATAACAGGTAGAGGATGGAAAATTGATGCATATGTAAAATAATATAGATGACAATATCTCAGAATGGAACAAAAAAATTGAATATAGCATGGCAGATACCCCACATGATGCTAAATGTTCAGGGGAGCCCCTAAAAAATGGACCAGTGGGGAAACAAAATCAGTCTCTATTACCAGTGGACAGGAAACAAACAGCAATGTCCCACTCAAGAAGTTCCCAAAACGAAAGAAGGCATATGTGGATGGAAAGAACAGAAGATGGCAAACCCCAACATGGAGGGAAGGAGGAGGAGGTATCCCACAAAAATCCCTAAATATAGGTGGAACACCTAAGAAAAGAAGTGGAAGGTAAACATTACCCATAAGATAGTAGATAGGGTAAAATGAAACTGAAAAACTAGGTAGGGGATAAAATAGAACGAACTAACAGAAATCTGAAGGACATAAAACCAAAAAGAAAATGTGCCTGATGGTAAGTCAAAAAGAATTAAAGCCAGTATATGGAGGGGCTTGCAAGTATCCAATCTCAAAAGAGACAAAAAATTGTAAAGAAACAATGCCAGAAAAAGGGAATATATTGTGAAACATGTCTAAAACAAAAAAACTGCTGGTGAAACGTGGACAATCAATAAGGATATGGAGGAGAAGATCAATGCATTTCAAATGTGGATGTTCATAAAAATGCTGAGAATATCTTACAAAGACAGTCACCAATGAAGAAGCACTTAGAAAGATCAAAGTTAGAAGAATGTTACTTAATACATTAAAACAACAAAAGTGTAAATATTATGGTCATGTGGTCAGAGAGTAAGCAATACAGAGAACATTATTGGAGGGCAAGACCAATGGAAAGAGACAATGGGGGAGATCAAGAAGGAATTGGATGAAAGACATATGTGAATGGGTATAAATGGACAATGCAGGATGCTTCAGAGCGGCACAATATAATGTCTTATCTTTCCAAAGTCGGTGTATGGCAAAATGTGTGGGCCCCCAAACTCGAGGCAAGACCCGAGAAATATCAGCTCCTTGGATGATCAATCTCCAAACAAAGTAAAGCTGAAAATCTTCCCATGGAGTACCGTGACCTGAAGCCTGTGTAACTGTGCTAATATAACCTCCAAAGAGGTAATGTAGAATTCATAATGCAAAATGAATAACCAAACAGAACTGTGTTGGGGAAACAAAGAAAAAGTTTTTGTAATGACATGGTAAATTCTGTAACCGGATAGAAATATAAAATAATTCCACTTTAGAATAACTCAACAAGTTACAATTATCACTATTGTATAATAAAAAGTAAACTTGTTGAGAGAAATTAATACAAAGATATGAAAAAAAAAAACACTTGAAGAGAGCACAAACTAAATGTTAGGACACGAAAACTGCCAAACGAGAAGTGATAGTTCAGTAGAATTAAATAGAAGGAGTCACATGTGTCAAGAGAGTATGTCGCACACTTATTGGTGGAGGTTTATTGCATTATGATTTGCATGTGAGATGCATTGGAATCAGTCAATTCCAGATGTGGGAGATTTAAGACTTGTGGCATGCACAAATCATTTTTTTCATATAGAGGGCAGCACTGAACGAGAATAACTATTTATGTGAGAGGAGGTAATGTACCATATCACAAATGATGTTTTCTTGGATCACTTTTCTTTCTTGACTTTCAATTTTTTGTCAATGTTTTTCTGAATCTCCTTGATCTTCCTTCTTGCTTCTGTACCAACTTGTTCCTTGTCCAGAATGGCATTTATGAAGGTATGGTAGAGTCTCTTACCTACAATAAGTAGGAAAGCATAGCAGAAAACTGTGTAGGTATCCATCAGTTTTACAGTGCTCAGGCTTCCATCAAAGCAAGATAAATACCTCCACACAAAGTAGACAATGACAACTTTCAAATCTCGGCCAACTTCGGATGAAGACTTGGACACCATTTCTGATCATTATACCTCTGTGTGAATAATGCTTTTGACATAGCCCTAAAAATGTTCACAAAATGTTATTTCATCATTGTGGATGTGGTGACATAACTCATCATCAATGTCAATAAGCTAACTGATTTTCTTTAACTTGCTTCTATAGACCAAATTTTGATCCTCACATAACAGCACAACTGTCCATCAACACAGAAACTACTTTCTTCCATAGAATTTGTTTTGCCTCAAACATTTTAGAGTTACTCTATAAAATCAATTAAGCTTAAATGATGGATAATTTCATGCTGCTCTTCAGATCAGTAACTGACTAATACAATCAACCTATTTGTGGTTTGTACTCATCAATATTCAAAGAAAATAATGAAGTTCTGAAACCATCTCATAATCTAACTTCAAAGGTCTTGGCTAAACCTAACCTCGTCTTGTATGTTGCCACTGTGCATGACAGGTAGATTCTGTTCAGTGCATGCAGGTTCTTGGACAACTTTTTTGCCAGATTTACTATAACAGGTGCCATAGAAAATGTAAGAAAACTTTTGGCTACAACACCCAGAACCATGGCTTCTAGATTTGATATGCAATTATTAATATGTACTGCTGGAGATGGAACAGGACTAGCACACTCACCTTATTTAGCCAACCCACACAGTCTTTCTTAAAAACTTGGTGCTGGGGAGGTCACTGTTTGTGAGCCTTATGTGCAGTTCTTGCACATGCTTCTTCCCTCTTGCATGACCCTTCAAACATATGCATCCTCTTCCACTGGAGTTTAAATCTTTATATTTGCACCATATAAAAAGAACTTTTCCAGGCTGGCTTGTCAACAGTTAACATGGATCTTGCATAAATTATATGAAAAAGTAAAACATGTTCAAAATTTGCCAGCCCCCACTTCCCAAATTTAAGTTTAAATGGATGTACAAGAGGCAATGTATAATGATACCTATTAAAACAATTTCATGCAGTTATAGCTATTAAAAATGTAATATTAAAAAATTTGCTTTAGGCCATGACAAAAATTAAGCAAGCAAGGTTGCTTATAGTACATGACCCTCTACCTGTCACACTAACCTGGCCTATTCAGACCATAAAACTAGTGCTAAGCCTACACTGCAAAGTAACATGACCATTTTTATTTTATTTTTTACACTGGGCACCATCAGTTTAGGCCTTTCTAGCATTAATTCATGTTACCCAATATCTTGAGTGATACAGAGATACATAGACTAATTAGGCTTAAACCACTGGCATTAAGGCTAACTTTAGAAATTAAATGCACTCAATACACCTAGGCCTAGAGATTTATTCTAAACTTAAAGCATGATGTATTGCTAATACTAGTAATATGCTAGACAATATTGCATCTAGGCCTACAGTAGATCTAAATGAACTTCATAAGTACATAAAGTTGCTGACATTAGCAATTAATGATCTTCATTACCAGTAAAACCATAAAGAACCAACCATTTATTGTTACTAATGGGAAGAACTGGCAAAACTACAATCAATGCAATAAAGTAACCCCTCACTAAGGACTTAAGTCTAATGATAACTGCTGTCAACAGTGTTCACTACAGTAAACAAACAAGCTTGATCTCTAGAGATAATAACTTTAACTTTCACTAAACTCAAGAATACTAATTACTGCCCTCATTAATATTTAATGGTAGTAAATGATAACACACTTACCAACAGTCAAAACAATGAAACAACAACCTCCTTAACCAAAGTGGTCTCTAGGTAATAATTTGGAATAAGATTCAGAACAGTAAACACAATAAAGTAACTAAACACTTTGGTCTATAATAGTAAAACTGATACATTTCACCGTACTCAACATTGCACAATACCATCCACACTAAACAAACTTGTTTGCTCCCTAATGATAAGAAGTGTTGAGTATTATCTTCACTAACATGTTGATCAATTGCTATAACAATCACTAACTTTCTCCATCACCAAATTACCACTCTCACTAATCTAACAATTTCTATCAGGAAAAAAACACTGAGTTTTTATCCTCAAACTTAAGTTTCATGCACACAAGACATAAATCATCTCAAAATATAAAAAGGGAATCTACATCCAGGAAAATTGTCCTGCTAACCTTTCTTACCTAACATTTCTTGAGGCAGTTTATACGGTGAACAAACTTGCTGCTGTGAGAATGGAGTCTCAAATACAACTGGTTGTGACACAGAAATGACCCGATATGTATTTGTCTCAGGGATTTTTGGTGGCTCACAACTTCTAGGTGGCAGTAAAAAATCTTTATTTTCCTCAAGCTTGGTTTTATGTTTAATTTTATTACCAGACTTCCCACTTGAAACTAAAGCACTAGAAGGAATGTTAGTTTGTTCTTTATTGTGAATTTTAGCAGTGGAGTCTTTCACTTGGCAGGCTAAGTTTTTTATCTTTAACAATGAATCAAAGGGCTTGTTCTTTTCATCTGCTAGGGGGACACTTTTTTTTCTGGGCTTTTCAACAGGAGAGTAAACACGTGCATTAGGTTTTTCTGATGATGACATCATTGTAGCATGAAAGCCATAACTGGATGACTGTGAAGAATATCTAGTTGTTGCCACTACGCTATCATCTGATTGAGAACGTGATGGTCTTAGAGTATATAATAAGCCTTCACTTGTTGGACCTAGGTGTACATTAAAAAAACACAACTCATAAACATTACAATGAAGTAACTTATTATTTGTTCTAAAAACTTAAATTTGTAATCACTTTGAAACAAACAGTAAACTACTTCACAAACTAAAATAAGTTTATTTGCCATTCCAGTACTTTACTGAGCTAGCCAAAATAGAACAAATTAGAAAAAGAAGAAGAATCAGAAATAATGTTAGCAACTAATTAAAAATTGAGAAAACATTCACAAAAATCTTAATGGTTAAACTTTTTAAATTTTTTTAATATAGAAAAATTTTAATTATTCATCATAGTAATTAAAGATTTGAAAATGTGTTAAACTTTAGTCAACTGTTAAACCAGGCTTCACAAAAATTCTAGTGTATTATCCTACACAGATATCAATTGATTACATAAACATTCTTCTTCTAAGTTCTTTATCCCAACAAGTTCGATAATAATAATTATTTGTAGATAATTAAGTACTATAACACAAACATCGGTGTATTTACATTCCAAGTTGATTACACAAACTTATAGAAATTATTTCACAGTTTTACTCATTAATTGTTAATATATATGCATATATAAAGCCCCAGGCTACTAATGCAAACTCATCTCAATACACTCAACAAATACTTCTGTTGAAACTAAAACAAAAGACCTACTAATGCAGTAAAAGTTTCTGTCTATCATTAACATTTTACATTCAATGACAATTCAGTAAATGATGTGTGATATTTTTAGGTAAAAATTGCTGATCTCCTAACAAGTATCAACTAGAAGGATCTTCTAATAACTACAGATTCATTCAGGAAGTAAGAAGAGTGGATTGATTCTGACAAGATAGCTTAACTGAGTCCTCTTAGTGTGTGTGTGTAAAATAATACATTTGTCAAAAAATAAAAAAATATTCTCCAACAAGTGAAAAAAAAAAGCAGCAAAATATTTGCGCACATGGAAATACAATTGCTTCTACTAGATTGCACTTAGTTCCCCATATTTCTTTCACCCAAGATTGATCTCTAGAATTAAGCACAATGATCTTGCTGTAAGTTTTACTCCATGATCTCCTAGTAGTATTGAACCAAGAAATTATGCCTGAATTCAACAGGTAAACTCAGTTTCTTTGTTCAGTCAACAGTGCCACCTCATCAACTTTTTCTCTCATGGCATTGGTTGGCTGTTACATTTAGATAATGTTAACTCAGCCAACAAAGGATATTACAGTGCTAATCCTCTCAACTTAAATTACATACAATACTGCAATATTTTCTAGGGCAGAACAGACAGTATGAACTAGAGAGAACAAAGCATCTAGAACAAGGCAATCTCAATGACTTTTTGGAACACATGTTTATGTTAAAATTAGATACAAGCTAAATAAAGGAAAAATCTAAAAACTTCCTATATATCAAAAGCAGGTATAAAACATGACATGCCTACATATCACAGGTTATTCACCTGTTTTCTCACTACAAACTATGACTGTCTTTTAGCAATACACAACCATACTGACTCTACAAAGACTTTATAAACTACAAATGCCAAGAAACATTCTACAGTCAATTACTACAATATTCTGTAAGAATACACAGGGTAACCAAACTACAAAATAATACATACACTTCTGTGCACATTTTCTATTACCAACTACTTCCACATCTTGAAGAACAAAATAACATATATACATACCCACACACACATGCATATTTCTACACATCATCCTCTGTTCAGCAATACATATATTTTACATTCATACATAAAATGAAGTACCAACAATTTGACATATGTTTGTAAAACATAAAATGTATATCAAATAAAGCACATTACACTGTCTATTTACAACAGATGCATCACTAGGTACTTAAAAGATTTGGGGCTTGGGCCCAGAACTTGCAGAAATTTTCATCATTTCAGTATGATATTGATTATGGCTTTCTATTCTGATTTTTCAAGAGCACCAAATGGATTTAGGACACTGTAAAATAGAATCAGGGCATAGGCCCCATTTGCCAGTTCCTAGCAATGCCTCTGAATTTCAGTTTTGCTGAAATGAAATTTTACAATGAATAAAAAAATTCAAGAAAGTATAGAAATTCTGAAGTCTAAAAATAATGTTATCAACAATCATATGAAACCAGTTAATCTACACTATTATTAGTGCTTTTTTATAACAGTGATAATTGATCTACCCCAAATTAATAAAGTGTGCACAGATCATTTACCCTAACACATGAAAGGAACATAATGAGAAAAAAAGACTGAGAAAAGGAAGATAAGATTGTTAAGTTTCAAGTTTACTAATCTTCTGATGACTGGATGACCTAATTGAAACATGTAAAAAATATTCAGATATGATCATTTTATTTTATTCATGTTTCATTAAATCATTATAGTAAATCACACACTTTTGCATTAAATAGGTTGTTATCAACTTAAACATGAATGTTTCTTTCAATACAAAATTGTATCAACAAATGCATTTTAACAATCATTATACACATTTCTTTATAGAACCTAAAATTTACAATGACTAGACCACACCACGAAATCTTGTATTTGTGCACTGTTTTTAACTATTACAAATACAAATTCATAAAATGCAAAATATACATCAACTAAATTTGAAAGACAATTTTTGAAATGTGTAAACAGAATATATTATTATGCATATACTGACATTTTCCAATGGATACAAATAATTTTCAATAAAACTGTTATGATAGTCATAAAGTAATAAATCTTCTCACCTTTATGTCTCACTTCACCAAATTCAGAATTAGCTTCCAACAAAATTTTGTTGGCTAAGGTACTATGCACATATATACCTATCTAAAAATTAATTAATTAATTTAACTCTCTGACTAAGATGAATAAAATGAAGTAAATTGAGAATAGCATTGTTAACTAGTATTGGGAATTGGTTGAAATATGATTATGCTCAGATAACATTATTTTTCAGTAAGTAGAAATAAAAATATTGCAAATTCTGTTTGTTTTGAACTTTTTCTATCTCTGTATATTTTACTGTCCAGGATAAATCTGTAGCAAAGAAAAACACAAAAACATCATGGCTTAAAACTTTGTCATCTTAGTATCATTGATTTTCATTTTGCACAATGTAATTTTCAACCAAGAAGCTCATCCTTGTTTTGTTTCACACAGAATAAATTCTGAGAATTGTCTCAGTCCTTTAATTTATGTAACAAAAGCTTAGATTGGCTGGATTTGGTGACTGTTAACCAATGGGAATACCCATCTTAGTTATGTTAGACTTACTACATAAACATCTGCAATAACACTGGTAAACATGAATATAAAAATGACATATCCTCCAAAAATAATGCTGCAATCAGTTATAATCAATCATAGAAAAATTACAATGAAATGCTTTGTTATTTGACTCCATTTACCAATCTTAAACTTCAGAATTTATAATTAAACATCACTCCAGTAGTGTTAACACCGATGATAACATAAGTTAATACTTTCAGTGCTAAAAGTGTTACAAACAATGTATATATGAAATAATAAACTAAGAATTGAAGTATTCTCAATGATCTGATATGGGTAACATATTCAGAGTTCAAGGTATTAGTAATGTGAATATAAACTGACATGAAGAAAATAGATTAATAAATAAAGTTGTTTATAAAGATATAGTTATAAGGTAAGATAAATTAACTGAAAGTAATATTTCCCATTGAATATTTCACTGTTTAGACAAAATGATTTTCTCTTTTAAGTTAAATTATTGCATATATTTGTAAGCATGGTAACAAACTACACAAACTGGCAAACTGCCAGGCTTGTGGGTTGGTCTCCTCAGCTGTTTCTGTTCTATCTTAGTTGTTCTATTTACAAAAACACACTCAAGGGAGTGGTTCACCAAGTTCAGTATAAAAGGTCACATGCACATTTTACCATAGATTAACATAACATTCAACACTCAGTAATTAGATACTAACTCTTATATGAATAAATAAATAACACATGCAGCTTACTTACTTCAGTATTATGCATTACTTATATCAATCCCAAAACTTCCATAATTTTATTACCAACTGTTGATAAAACATTTCTTAAAAGCTTCAGTAGTGTATAAATGCAACTATATAGTTTTCACTAATAATTACCAAAAACTTAATTTTATTTTTATTTTCAGTAACCTATATTATAATCTAACTTTAAAACTTCATATTTTACCTGTTATACAATTTAAGTTAAAAATTTATACTATTAAAAACTGATCACACTTTACTACTATTCACTTTCAGTAGTTTATAACACAAATCATAACCTTCACAATTAAATATTAACCAAACATATGTTTTTCTTTGTTGTTGTTTTTTATCACAGAATCCTAAAAATGATCAGTAAAGTGTCTGTGATAAAGTAGCATCTCATATGTAGAATCTATAATTCTGAAACGAACTATTGGATTAATTTCTCTCTCTATCTTAAAAATCTACTAAACAGTCTCAAATTTATAACCATTAATAAATACTGAACAAAATTATCTAACTTTCCTCCTCCTTGGTAGTCTGTTACACAACCTAAATTTATACTGACTAGTAAGTATCATTCAGAAGAAACTTTGATTTTTATTTTCAGTAGATTATTATATAATCTAAATTTATAATCTTCACTATAAAATACTGATTTGCTTCTTTAACCTATTACGTAGTGCAACATTACTGTAAAACTGATAATACCGGACTGTTATTACTAAGCTTCAGATAAATATTGTAAAATTAAGTTTCATTTAGCTGTTGTACAACCTAATTTTACAAAATTCACTAGTGACTAATGATATAATGTAATTATTTCTTCTAAGCCATAAATAACTACTATACAACAGTTTCACAAAACTGACTATTTAAAAACCTGACTACTAAGCCTCAAATATTGTGCAACACAGTTTTACAAATTTACTATTCAACAGTGAAGAAACTTGTATATTTCTACTGAGACATAAATATTATTTCTTCTAAGCCACAAATATTTATTGCACAGCAAAGTTTAACAAAATTACCAATTTTTCATTTTCAAAACTTTAATTTTACTGCTATGCCTCAACTGTTGTATAACCTAATTTAAAAAAATTAACTATAGCACATTTGTAAAACCAAGTTGTTAGTAATAAAAAATTAAGCCTCAGTTGTTGGGTAATCTACTTTCACAAAATTGACAATATAACACTGTTAAAACTACATTGTTAGTGCTAAACCTTAGCTGTTGTATAAGCTAATTTTACAGCTTGCATTGTTGAACAATTATAAACCTGACTGTCTGTAGCTGGATAACCAGAATCCCTTATGGTCACAATTTTTCAAGATATCTATCATAGCAACTAAAGCAATGAAACCTACAAAATAATTACAAATAAACTACTTTTAACACATATGGATTCAGCAAAGACACTTCTCTCCCTCATCTAAATGAGACACAGGCTGGCTGCCAAGTGGGCCAACTGCCAACACCCTGTGAGAATGTGAGTCATATACACCAGGATGAACACCCCACAGCATAGGCTTCTATAAAATATACATACAATCACACAAAAATAAGCTAAGTTATCAGCAATATGTGAATGTAATAAGTTAAAAAAATATTTTAAAATATTCAGAAAATAACATGTGTTACTTTAATGAGGCATAAAGAATTCAGCAAACACTTTTGTTGTTTTTAATATTTCAGTATAAAACATGTTGTTTATGTTTTTACATTTCTGTGAGGACTGATTCCTACAGAACAACAATGATGGTCAATGTATGTATTATTTAGTTATCAATAAAACATAACATAAAATAACTAATATTTTCTTGTGGCAATGACCAATATGCCAGGATTAATTAAAAATACAAATTAAAGGTAAAACATGCAAAACCATCAAAAAACAAAATAATTAAAAACACATAAATATATAAAGTGATGACCTGCAAAACCATGTTGAAACAAAGGAACACTAATAAAAATGTATTTGAAACCATGGTATAAGGAGGCTATTACAGATACATGCTAAATTCTCAAGTTAAGATAAGATAAAAAAACTTATTTGAAAATAAGTATTAAATGTCTCAAAATTATGATACATAAAAACTGTTAAATGTCCTCAGTGATACTAAAATTAAAGTTTTAAGGCAATGGTAAAAACCATGTCAAAATATATTTACTAATTAACTGTTACATGCTTCAACAAATTAGTCAAAAGCTCAGTAAAATAAGAGGGTATAAATTAAATGATACATGTCTTAAGACATGGTATTTGAAAGTATGTTGAAATGAGAAAATTAAAAACGAAAGACAAGCATTCACTAAACATAGTGAAAGAAAATATTAAAAACAAAAGATATGTGCTTCAAACCATATCATTATTAATATATGATGAAAATAGAAAATGAAAAATAAAAGATAAGTATTCCAAACTATAGTATTCATTAAACATGGTGATAAGAGAAAATGAAAAACAAAAGATAAGTGGTTCAAGCCATGGTGTTCAGCAAACATGATGATAATATTTAAAACAAATGATAAGTGCTTCAAGCCATAGTGTTCATCAAACATGGTGATAAGATAATATTTAAAACAAAAGAAACATGATCCAGGCCACAGCATTTAAAACAGTGCTAAAAGTAGATCCTTATAATGCTTGAAGAAATGACATTCAAAACACTGACAGAAAGAGACGATAAATTATAGATACTTCTAGGAATAATATCAAAAAGCTATAGAAGAAGAGAAAACACCATAAAATATAAATACTTAAAACAATCAAAATGCTAAGAAACCAAGAGAGAGAGAGTTAAAATAATGACAATGAAAACCTGGAATAAAACAATTTGAAAATAATTAATAAAAAATAAATAATGACAATGAAAAATTCCATTTACTAGAAAGGGAAACCTATCAGACAAAATTAAGCTAATGACACTAATGCTGAAACCGATTAAGAAAAAAAATCTACCTGTTCTGTTTTCCTCAAAATCCTCTGCTTTTATAAGTCCTATGACTGGCACTAATGAAGCATGGTTAAGCTTAGTTACAAACAGCTGACGATTGTTATATCTTCCAGTTCCAGTACCAACTGGATTGTCCTAATTTGAGGAAGACAAACAATTTCAGCTGAGAGAGAGGAACATACATACAAAAGAACACAGTAATGTGTCAACTTTATAATAAAGAAAACTTAAAGTGAAAACTACCTTGAAAAAAATAGTGTATTTTAACACTATTAGCATGAACAAAAATATTGTACAGACACAAGTTATTTGCATATTCTTTCAGAAAGTCTCTCTCTTGCAGTTTTAATGGGAAAAAGATACAAAGGCATTAAGATAGTCACAATAAGACAAATATATTTCTTTTAAACATAATCTTATGTTTTTCTTTATATTCTTCTAATACAAGAAATAAAATAATCCATACAAGATTTTTTTTGCATAAACTTCTACTGCAGTTCTATTTGTTCAACTTTATAAGAAGTTCAAACTACAAATCCTGATGTTATATATTGCTTTACATATCAGGTATGTCACCACATGCCTCCTTTGAAATATATTTTTTATAATGAATGATACAAATGTGGAAATGTCATCAATGGGTAGAATCACACATAACTGACTGTGTCCTTGATTTATCAGTACAAATTCTAAAAAAGAATACAAGATTAATCTCTGAAAATTTTGTTTATATACCTACGCAATGATAGTTTCATTTAACTTATTAATGTTTTGAAAGATTTTATGATTTACTTCCTATCTTTCTACTAACATTTCTATTTCCAAAAATAACATCAGTTTCTCATCATACTTTGGAAGGATTATATAGTTGCTTATAACGGTCTCACAATTACTTACAATTCATAAGTAAACAACACTATCAGTAGTCACGTGGTCTTTCTTAGCACATCTCTTCAGCATACTCTTTAAGACTTCTCTGACTCTCACAAAGTCCATTACATCTGGGGTTTTACAGGGTGGTAATCAGCTGCTGATGAGTCTGAACACCTCTTGCACCAGTTCTGAGGTAAACTGGGTCCCTCTGTCACTCAAAACTTCTTCTGAAAAACACTTCCAGGAGGGCTTCTGCTACTCTCTCCACCTCTATCTTTGGCAGTGCTATGTTTTCTGGGTAATGTGTTGCACAGTTGACTACTATCAGAATGTACTCATTGCTCTTGTTGGATACAGGTGCTAATAGTCTGATCAAGTCCACAGTTACTCTGCTTAACAGCTCTTCTATGAGAGGCATTACCTCCAGTGGCACTTTGGTCATTCCCTCTGTGTACTGTCCTTTGGCAGATGTCACATGACCTGCAGAATCTGGTCACAACTGTGATAACCCCTGACTAATAGAATTTGCTAGTGATTCTGTCTGCCATTTTCTGTGCTCCTAGGTGTCCTCCCATAATTAACTCATGAGGTAACTTCATCACGTGAATCAGGTATTCTGTCGGTACTATGATCTGTTTAACTTTTCTGGTAGAACCACCTTGATATATCTGGTATAGCACTCCCTTCTGGTCCTCTATTCTGTAGGTCCCTTTTCCCTTGGTCTTGTGCTTGAATGTCTCCTGATTATCCCAAAGTTTCTACAGTGAAGAGTCTTTCTTCCATGCTTCCTTCAGTTTCTGTAGACCTACATTTGGGATGTCACCCTTCAAGACTTGCAGGAGCTTGATGTCTTGCTTGCTTTTCTTTTCTTGAGCTCATCAGTCTGTGTGGTTCCTTCATACATATGGCCTCAAGGTCTCCCACGTAGTATGGAGTGTGCACCTTTATTCTTGCTATTGGAAACTTTCTCACTGCACCATCAATCAGCACACATAGATATATCTTGCCCATCATATGGTCATCAG
>NW_013666002.1:67432-95244 GCF_000517525.1 Limulus polyphemus | reverse complement strand
TCTCACTGCTGCACCCAGTATCTCGTACAACTTTTGCTTTCTTGTCCCCAACATAGCCTTCACCTACTGGCATGTTGTGGTTTGTTGGTACCTCTCCATGTTTGCCACATGCTCTAATCACCACTGGCACCGTTGATTCAATTGCTAGCTATCCATCCTGCACTGGTGATAGCACTTTCTCCTTGTGGTGAATCTGACAAGTTGTCTTCATTATGTTTCTTCTGGTAGCAGTACCCATGGTAACATTCACTCTTTTCTTATTTCTTGCCAGCACCATTTTTGTGGGTAGCTGCAGCCACTTTATGTTGAGATTTCTGCTGCTGCCTTTTAGTGACATTTTAAAACAAGCATAGTATCTCTTCTCCTTTTTGTTTGTTGACTAATTGTCACCTTTGAAGGCACCCCTTCTGGTCAGCTACCCCTGGTTTCGATTTGAGTAGTTATTCTTGGACTTGCCAGTTATACTATCTCTGTGGCCTTCCATATAGTGTTCTGACAGCTTGGTCATTTCATCCATGTTTTTCAGTGCTCTCTCCTTTAGGAAAAGTGACATGTCAGTCCATCTTGCTGTAGATGTGCCATAAACTGATATACTGTTTCCCCAGTGTGAGGTTTGACTTCCCTGTACTTCCGGCATTTATGGGCCTTTTCCTGTGAAGACTTTTCCTGAGATAGACTGCCCAGTCACCTATGTCCCAATTCTGACTTTGGGCAAATCTTTGATATCTCCCCAGGAAAGCATCCATGTCATCTTTCTGTTCATCAAATTTGGGCAGCTTTCTGTTTGGTGAGCTTGAAGTTCTCAATTTGTGCTCTAAATCTGTATTTCCAGTATCTCCTCTCTCTTCTTTTCTTCTTCTTTCTCTTTTTGGCCTTGTGTTTCATGCTCATGTTCTTCTTTCTGTCTTTCTCTTCTCTGTCTCTCTCTTCTGTTGATGCTCTTCTCTCTTTAGGTCTTTTTGCTGTTTAACAAACTCTCATAGATCATTACCTTTGAGCCCAAGTCACTCACCCTTCTCTATCCACTTATCAAAATCAGTTGACATGGTTATATATAGTGTGGATATGACCTCTACAATATTTCTGCCACTGATACAGCTGTGTGCGTATATAGGCCTCTTTGCTACTGTTGTTTATGTCTTCTTCTACCACCATTTACCACTGTAGATCCTGATTGACTTGCCACTGTTAAGTTTTGTAAGGTTGCATCACAGCATCACAGTCCGCTTATTTTAAAAATAATATATTAAAAACAAATGAAATGTATATACAAATGGACATTACACTGTTGGTTACTATAGTTGTAACCAAAGCTTTAAATAATTGTCTCTTTTTCATCAAAGTGTACATAAGCTGATTCAGTTACTTTAGAACACAATTGAGAAGACAAATATCATACTCTACTCTGTTATTACAATACAGTCTGTGATAATTTCACTTTAAAAATCATCACCACACACTCTTTGCAAAACTCACAATTATGCAGTCTAGAACTAGAGATAGATAATGATTTTTTGATGCATATTTATACCTTAACAGAAATCTAGAATATTCTATGCAATACTAGATTTTCTGATGAAATAATACTCAGTTAAACCAATGAAAAACTCAGAAAGTTCTAGCAACATGACACAATAATCTCACTATTGAAAATAACCGCTAACTTATAATACCAGAACATATGAATCGTAAACAGTTACATAAACAAACTTACCATAAAATATTGCTTCTGAAAATAGCTACATATGACACCCGCACTATATAAACTATCTAAATCATAATGTTTACATTAAACTTAAACTGAAACATTCGTGTATATCCAACAGTGACAAAACATCAATATATCTATATAGATGAGCAGCAGGTGTGCTTTTGCTATTAACAATTTTTACTCTTTCCTTTTTTCTTAACTTTCATTAAGCTTTCTTGCTGGATGTACAATACTTGAATGCTTATAAGCATATTAACATGCTATATATGCACTGCTAGGAAATATGGATCTCTGGAGCAAACAACTGGTGTTTTGTGATTGATTCCCTACTCCTTTTTTATACTTAGTTTCCTTAAATATTATTGATTCTAATGTTTAAAAAGAGTTGAATACTTTTTACATTAATTTACACACTATTTTGCATTGTTAACTTACTAAATGGTTTGATGATTAACTAAATCTCCTATGCTAGTCAAACTTTAGAAAATATTACTGGGATTACAGCCAAAAAGTACTGTTAGTAGCAAGGTGTCCTATTGATCATTCAAGGCAATATAAATTTTACAGGTATTGGTTTTCTTGTGTATTGACTTATATTATGAAGTACTTCTGGCCAGTTTGTTATACAGGATTGGTATAACTAATTTACAAATTATTTTTCTATTACAATTTTGTGAGAAGTTATTATTAATTACAGAAAGAGGCAAATTTCCATCTTTAAAGTTCTTATCAGGATTCTCTACTTACAAACTCTATCCCTGCCATCCAGTCACTTCCTGTATCAGGGAGTTTTCCTAACCACCTCACACAACCATATTCTGGTCCATCATCACTCATCCACACAACACGAATTCCTAGCTTCAGTTCAGGAGCCAAAGTGTCATCAATACAGGCAGACTCCAGAGGAAGGGGTCTGGATCCAGACCTACTCAAGAGTTTTTGGCTCTCTGTAGAACCTAAAAACAAAATACAAAGTCTTCATTGGAAAATAGTTAGTATGGAAAAGTTTGTGTCATCTGTAAAAAATTTAATATTCTGATCTTGTAGAGAAATAATTCATATTTTAACTGAATGAGACTTTCTACATGTACCCATGACAGATCAATGAATCCTAAACCCACCAATAAATTAAACTATGCAGAGTGAAATTTCGAGAAGTGTGAAAAGGAATACTGCAAAAAATTGAAAGAAGTTACATTTTTGTACAAACTTTGATAGGAAATAAGTTCTGAAATTTTAATATCTTGCCTACAAGAAATTAAATGAAACAAAAAAGCTCTGGAAAGTTGTGCTACCATGAAATGGTATATTCATTTTGTTAATTTTAGGGAGTTTTAAGTATTTTTAATTCAAAGTTTGAAGCATCTTCAAACTGGCAAAACATGTTACTAGTTATATATGGTGGCCATAAAACATGTCATTGAAATTCAATGTCATATTTTGATAACCTTACATGTGTGTGTGCAATGTATGAGAATACATGAATTTAAAATTTTTATCACAGAAGGACTTACATTAGACACAGTGTAACAAACAATTTAACAGGACATTCAGGCAGATACACACACATGCATGTAAATATGCAGAATTTTTCAAAACATACATGTAGCTTTTTGTTCTCTCTGACTGTCACAAATGTTTTAATCTTTGTAAAACACAACTTTAACTTCTTAGAGAGCAGGAATGAAAATTTTATTTTAACCCATGTGATGATTCATTCAAAGTAAAGTAATTACACAGAGTGTTTTTATAATCTATGGTAATAATAGAAAGATAAGTAACTAGGCATAGTTTACATTCCCTTTTTCCACCATGTATGGCATTCATGTGGTGACCCTGGTTACGATCCACTGACCTGTGGTGCAATACACCGAAGTTAATTTTGCCCCTCTACTCTTCACGTTTTCCAAAGCCTATCAACAATGCTCAGACAATGAACAGCTTTCATCAGTTGGTCTTCCATTTAGCTATGTGTTTTGGGAGGAGGTTGTTAGCATGGTTCTTAGGTTGCTTTTTGTAGACCTAAGTATGTTAAATTATTTTGTTTACAATTCCAAGGGAGGTTCCTACTTTATTGGACCACTATATCATGGGTTGCTTCTGAAGAAAAGTTGTTTTACTTTCTTCACTACCTTCAGTGAGGAATTAGTCTGTTTTAACCCTGGTAGAATCATGAATTCTCTTGTTTGAGAGATGTGGTACATCATTACAGCCATCACTTTTTTTGAAACATTAAAATTTTGTGCCTTGCATGCTTTTATGATTGCAAAATAGGAGAGCTTCACATTAGAAAGTTTTGTAATGTAACCCATCTGCATTTGCAAATCACTTCAGATGAATTGTGATGTTATGGTCAGGGATTTTAACTGTGTAAAAGGTCAGGAGCAAGGTGATTAGATATCTTAATTGTTACCATTAATTTTGAACAACCCTCTATACATTCATATCAGTAGATTGATATAAGAATTGCCATTTAAATCACTAAGTTAAGAAAACTTTCACGATGAAGATAGAAGAAAACTTGGGGAAATTATACATACACTTGAGGCACATGAAATACAGTCTTATTTTCTCTTATCTAGCCAATAAACAAAGATTTTAGATTCTGAATACTATGCCTTCCAAATGAAACACATCAAGTTCCCATCTTCAGGCTAAAAACATTTTGATTTAATTATATTAGCATTAAGGGAACAAGATAAAATTTGTTCAAAAAAGTATCTTAACAATATTAATTAAAAGTACAATACATGAATTTTAATAAAATACTAACTTCCCATTTGAATATTTTTGTTTCTTAATTTGGGTCAAAACAGGTTCTTAACATTCTATTAAAGAATTGTAATCACTGTGAATAAACCTTTAGGTGAAATGTATATCTATGATGTGAATAGTAATTTATTTTGTATTGAAAATTTTCAGTCTATTATCAGTCAGAAACAATTTACCCAAAAGGTTTAAAAATACTCGACTAAAACTTAATCAGCTGTCAGAGATTTTAGTTATTCCACTAATACACAAAAATGAACATTACACAACAGCATAGCAGTATCTCCTCTTAGTAATGTGAAGCATTCTATGATGATTTTGAATTTCACACATAAAACTTTGGTGGTAATATAATGCATTGATACATTAATTTATTCCATTTAAGTGTACCTTTATGTAGATAATTCTGGATCTATTATCAAGACTTGGTCATTTACATAGAGAGAACTTCTTTTAGTTTGAAAATAAAAATAGGAATAGAGTAAGTGTTTATTTTAAGTAACACAGTACTGGAATTAAAGCTGATGAAAGCACAATCAGGTCTAATAATGGAAGAATTCACAGTTCTTGAACCCACTTTTGAGTTTGGGCTTAGGAAAAAAAAGGAAAATAACATGGTGAAAACCACTGGATCAGTGAGAGCAGAGAACTCACACTGCTTTACAATTATAAGTCCATCTTGCAATGGCTGCTGGCAATATCTGTAGTATTTGACCAGCAGTAATGGTCAAGAAGATGTCCCTTCACTATATAACACCAAGACTGAAGTAAGACATGTGATATGAAGCTACCTACGGTATTTTCACATCAAACCAATTTTTCTTACAGAAAAGACATGGTCTTCAGAATAACGATATATCTGAACAAGATATTTATTACAAAGTAATTCTATTCTGTGAGTTAATGAGTTTGTGAGAAGGAAATAAATGGACTAAGCACAATTGTACAAAAATATAATAATCAATCTTTATTCAATTAGGCACAAAGACAATGTATGTACTTGTTTACGGATTGTAAATTATTTTATTTTCTCTCTAAACTCTCTTGTTTGAGATTCTTTTCCAAAATGACTAATTCTTTGTTATTATCTTAATCTGATATTATCGTTTAACTAAGACTGAATAGCACTACCCATGTAACTGGTCATTCCCACTCAAACATAAGGGAGGTTGTAACATCAGGACACCATCTGAGCTTTCATTTGAAGACACTGCTGTTGGCATTCCTATACAATGTACACTTTATAGACCCCCACCACTCATCCACAGGAAGACTGGCATTATCTAAAGGGAATGACAAAGAAAAAGGTAGCTAGAAGACAGCAACTTAATACTTTATTGACCATGTGTAATATGAAACTTGCACATTTCTAGAAATAACTAACTTCAAAAAGTTCTATATAAAATAAAAAGGTAAAAAGTCATGGTGCTGTATAACACACATCTACTGCAGCTAGTGCAAGACTGTGAAATGATCTTGACTTCATAACAATGGGATGGCTTGGTAAAACATTTGGATAAAGACAAAGTCACCTTTGTAGGACCAGATGGAAATAAATTGCTAGAAGGATAATAACCCAGAAATGATGGCATGCTCATCTCATTAAACAACCTCACCATAGATTATACAAAGCAACCACTGAATTAGTTATGGATAACAAATAAAAATATTTAGAAGAAATTTACATGACTTTCAGAAATGTTTGATCATTTCAAGTTACAATAACAAAAAAGGAGAATAAATCAAGGTTTTATGTGAGTTTTTCTATGATCAACACTGTTATCCAATGGACAAATTTTCACTTTCCTAGATTAATGAGTGCTTAAACACCTTAGAAAAATATGAGTGGTTAATGTAACTTTGGTTACTGGCAAGTGGTACTAAAAGAATCTAGTAGTTTCAGTGTTGCTTCTTTCATTGCTAGTGGTTTGTATAACTCAAGATGAGTTTCACATGGGGTCTCAGAGGCCTGGCCAAAAATTTTAAGTAATGCCATCAATAGATGACAGCACAGAGGTGCTTGTTGTTCTCAGTACCTTACTACAACTCCTGACAGAGTGCATACCCCAATTTCCTCATTGTGGTGCTACATGTGCTTTGTACTATTCATGGCTGGGAAATGATGTCATGCATCTCATTAAGCATCATGTGGAAGGTGCTTGATTGGCAGAAAGTAGGCCATAGCTGATCTAGATACATGTTATATCATTGGTTATGGTGTTTTGTACTATTCATGGCTGAGAAATGATGTCATGCATCTCTTTAAGCATCATGTGGGAGGTGCTTGGTTGGCAGAAAATAGGCCATAGCTGATCTAGATACATGTTATATCATTGGTTATGGTGTTTTGTGTTGCAGTATTACAAGTTTCTCAATCAAATATTATCAATATGTCAGTTAGATGTTGTGCCTTAAATTGTACAAACAGGTTTCAGAGTGGTAGTGGGAAGAATTTCTCCATATTCTGCCCAAAAATGAGAAAAGGACAAAGTGGATAAATGCCACTGGGAGCCCAATATCAACACAAGGATCTGTAGTGATCATTTTATTGAAGGTAAGATTATTTATAGAAAGAGGGGAAAAAAGACTGCAGAACACCTGTTGCTAATTTATAATTCACAGTAAATAGTCATATTCTGCTCATAAAAACAGAAGAAGCTTACAAGTTTTTCTATTTTTTATTGGGGACAAAACAATATCTGACATTAATAAAGAGAAAAACTGAACCTCTTTCAAAGCCTTGTTATTGGAACTCCATGTACAAATATTCCAAAAAATCTTAAAATTTAGATTATTTGTTGCTGAAGTGTAAAAAATTGCATACTATATACATACTGGCTCTTTAGTTATTTTTATTTGACAAATGTTTATTTCAGGGTAACCATCAGATGACTCAATCAATCCAGACTATGTTCCTACCATATTTATTCACTATACCCAAAGTAGTTCTGTAATTTCTGCAAAGAAAACTCATTATGCAAAGACCATAAAAGAAAGGAAAGGGCTGAAGTGGCTGAAATACAAAAGAAAAAAAGAGGGAGAAACATCAAAGTCTGAATGTTCTAAAGCATCGTTAGAATTATCCAGTCAGATGCCACGATTCACAGATAAAGGTAAAAAGAAATCAGGTTCTGACTGTAAATTATAAAACAATAGATATAAAGACACTTTCTTAGATCACATATTTATTATAAAAATAGCACTTGTTCAATACACACATAATTTATGCTTAAACAGAACACCAGTACTTAATCAGTAGTAATACTGTATGACATATATCCAACTGATGAAACATCACTCAGCTTAATTAAATTTAATGAAGTAATGGATCATTTTTTTTTAGGAGTTAACCCAGACAAGGCCCATTACTGACAGCATACGAGGCCTTACACATTGAAAACCAGACTTTACAATGAGCTACAAAGGCTTCAACAGAAGAATAATAAGTTTAAGAAGCAATTCAATAGATCTGTCTTCAGTTTGTGACTCTAAAATCACATGAAAATTCTGATAAACCTTGCAACTTCTTTTTACTGGGGTTACCTCACATGCCATTTTCAACTGGATAGTGGAGTTAGTATGTGATTAAATCACCCCAGTTAAGAGTATTAGTATAGAAAGCCAAGTTTTATTACTTTTAATGAAGTTAAAATTAAATTGCTGTCAACAAGACTTAGCTTTTTAGTTTAGATTGACAGAATGAGATGTAAGTGACTTAATTCAAAAGGGTCTTCCAGTGTTGGCAAAATGACTTGAATTTTTGATATATTGGCCAGCTCGAAAAACCTGTATGAAAATTAGCCATGGTGCAGGGTCTTTATTGATTGTTCAGAATTTTTTTATTGAAAGACCATCAAATTTAATAGCAAGTGCTCAAACATGGAGTACTTATAAGCACCACAACACAATGAAGGTGTTAGTGGGGATCATTACAACTGGTGCCATTTGTTATTGATCGTTATTTTGGGGAGATAGAGTGTTGGATAAAATGCTGACACAACAATGTAGGTTTCTCAATAGATTAGAATTAAGAGATATGTCTTAGCTGACAGAGGATTTTTAATAGCAGAAGATCTCATTATTGCAGGGGCTGAGCATATTATTTCTTTCTTTACAAAAGGCTAGAATCAAGGGCAACAGAGAGAAGTTGAAATTTCTAGAAAAAATTGCTAAAGTTCGAATATAGATGTTGAAAAAGCAATTAGGAGGATCAAGTTATTTAAAATTTTGAGTGATGTCTTTCCAAGAACTTTGCAAAGGCACTGTGACAACATTGTTAAAATATGTTAAGCATTAACACACTTGTATGAATCTCTAGTAAAGTAGTACTGAGCTAATGTATAGATTGGAGAGAAAGAACTGATTGTGTACTGTGACATTATAAATTTTTTTATTGTATGAGCTCATTATGATACCCGTGTCCAAGAATGAGGTGTTTGAGTGTGTATTTTATGCTAAAGAACATTCAAAGTGCAACAAACAGTTTAAATGTTAGAACAATATGTCCATCATATGAAAAACCCCTTTAGTTATTATGTTTCTGTGTTGTTGTCTGCTAATATGTATAAAAAATGCTAAATGTGTATATTGATGATAATTATATTGATATATGTCTGAACCAAAATAAAATCTTATGAAGCCTTCAGTACATTAAAGATCAAAGTAATAATAATTGATTACATTACTGATGTAATTGCCCCATGTCTGATTGTCAGGTTTTAGTCATGACAGATACACATAACTTTTGTTCATATCGATTCCAGGAAACACTATCCAAATGTTGGACTTGTTTAGCCCTGCTAGTACATGGAATATTTACCCCTGTCATTATTAAGTCCGGAAAAAAATATGAACAAAATAAATAGTAAAAATCAAACCAAAGTATATCTCTTCCAACAACAAAGAAAACCAGTGTATAAACATACAGCTAACCCAACCATGTGGAGCTTTATTGCAAACCAAACAGATCCAGGTGCTTGACCTACTCCTGTTACCAAACATTACAGCAATGAATAAGTCTGGCCCCACTGACCTCATGGTACTAGCTTAAGGTATGTTTTCTGGATAACCTAATATTGTTTTTGTTTTGGACACCTAGAGCATCCATACTTCAGTTATGTTAAATAACAAAGATACTTTTTTTTCTCAACATTTTTCCTAACCTAATCTACAATGATTTTGGTTTGCATTTTAGCATATAGATGCAATTACAAAGTTTATTTTAAATATACTTTCCATTATTCCTTTTTTCGAGGTAAAATATTTTGAAACACGAACCCATATGCTATTGAATATTTCACATGATATTCATTTTGCATGTTGACATCATTACATTTACATTATATTTTTGGATTGGGGCCTAATAGACCCCATGTTACTCATGGGTTTCATTTTTCCAAGGTACTAATGAAGAGTTAAAGTATACAATGCCCAGTCTTTAACAGATTTGATCCTTTGGCTACTTTTCACTGTGGAATGACATGATCAAGAGGTTTACCTTGTGCGAACCCTCATGTTAAATATACTTATAAAGTTATCTGTTGTAGCTTGCTAGTTGCTAAAGAGATTACAGAGCATATTGACAATTTAATTTCACAAACCAAGGAGTATTCTTTGTAATGCATTAGGAGCAAATTATGTTGGAAATTGTAAACCGAAAGAGCTGTTTAAAAATTACAAAAACTCATTTGGAAATTTAGTGATAGAAACACACTTGGCCTCAGGATAGATGGGGAATGAATTATTTAGCAGAATCAAAGGTGAAGATGATTATCAGAGATGTGCTTAAAAAAACAGGTGCACTAATTGGATCTGTGGGATAGTTTTCAGGGTAAATATAAATTATATGTTAGAGATGGGTTCCACTTAGGAAAGTTAGGTGGTGGTACAGTAAAATGTTTAGGGAATCTCCAACTATTTTCATTACAAATAGTTTAAACTAAACTTAGATGGTGGTGAGGGACCTTGGGAAATAAACAACAAATAAACTGATAGGGTAGCTAGGTCAAAAAATAGCTTGGAAATAGGATATTTAAAGCATAACAAGTAAAATAATAGCTTTAAAGATAAACCTATTAGATTTAAAGATAAACACAGTAAATTTAAGCATTAACACAGATGCTATTATTCTAAAGTTAGGACTTTTTAGGAACAACATGGATGAGTTCAGTGCTCTAGCTAAAATGGAAGACTATGATATAATGGGAGTTACTTAAATGAATTACTGAAACTTTCTTAGATTTAAGAATACTGACAACAGGAATTATTTTGAAATTCTAGGTTATAAATTATCTAATAGTGATAGACTTTTTCAATAAGGGAGAGAGATGAACTGCAGTGGCAATCTGTTTGGATTGAATATAATCAAAATGGTAGTTGAGAGGATGAATCTAAAAGGTTTCAGTCATAGAAAGATTTTAACTGGGAAATGTTATGGGCCACTTGATCAGACAGATAAGGCCAGTGAAAAAAATTATAATGATATCAGTGTTGTTACCAATAAGAATACTACAGTAAGAAATTTTAATTTTAGACACATTGGAATTTATGGAATCAAATAGTGAGAAAGAGAGATTTCTCAAGTGATACAGGATGGGAATCTGTACCAAATGGTCAGAGTGCCAGCCAGAATGGATGCAAATGTTAGATTTAATGTTAACTAATAACGAAGATCTGGTTGTAAGATTTTAAATAGGGGAAACAAATATGGGGAAGAGTGATTACTGTATACTTAGATTTGATGTTTTGCTACAAGTTTATATAAAACAAAATGAAATTTTAGTTCCTAAGTTTCATAAAGCCAATTTTGAAAACATGAGACAAGATTTATCATTAGTAAATTGACATAATGACTTACTAAGTAATGTTGGAACAGGAATGGGAGGATTTTCAAATACATTCCTTTTAAGGCAAGATATCCACATTCCAAAATATGAAAATGATAACAGGGGTCATTAAAAACATCAAGGACTAAATAAGTAACAAATGCTATAAAACTTAAGGAGTTTAACTTGAGAGAAAGGCTGGAAGACTTACAGAACTATAGGGATTAGATTAAAAATGAAATTTGAAAATTTGAAAGAATTTTTGTGAAGCAGCTGGCTGATGATGTTAAAACTAAAAGCATGAATTAAAATGCTAAAGATAAGTAAAATGTTAAAATAGGTATTTGACCTTTAAGGGAAGCTGATATCAAGGTTTTTTTGAAGACCACGACATAGCTGAGCTTTTAAATGTTCTCTTTGCCTGACAATCCAACAGAAATATTGGAACTGACCTAAATCAAACAAGGTTTACCTTGGGTTTTAAAATAAGCCAAAGATCAGATATGTAAACTTGTTTTTATGTTAGCAATTTTTATTTGGCACAGAGGTGTTTTTTGCTTTGTTGCTGAATTTAAAGAAAGTTGAGTTGTGTGTTTTCACTCACTATTATATGTATATTCAATTTGACTTTAATGTAAGTAGCTTAATTAATTAGCGTTGAATATACTTTCTATATTCAAAATGGACTAAACAGAAATTAACCTTTGAGAACCTTACCTTTATGGTGACATCACACATCTGACAAATTTTGTAAAATTTACCACTACACTACTGAAGATATATATAAAGGTATTACAAATGATTCTGGATGAATTGATAGATTGGAAAAGTATTTGGCAAATGAGCTTTAATTACTGGTATATCAAGTACAAGTTAGTGTATTTGGGTGATAATTTGCATCGCACATTTAATACAGATAAAATCCTAATCAATAACACAATGGAAAAAAAAGGATCTTGGCATAGTGGTGGATAAGTCACTGAAGCAGTGTATTGTTGCCAGTAGCAAGCAAATAGAATTTTAAGGTGTAGTGATAAACACTGATTAAAATTTAAAACAGATAATCTGTCTTTATAGAAATTACTAGTTAGGCCTCATTTGGAATACTGTGTATAGTTGTAATCTCCTAGAAAAGATACTGACTTATAAGAAAGGGTTCAGAGAAGGACTACATAAATAATTCTGGGATGGAAGAGTTATCTTATAGTGTTAGGTTAAGATATTTTAATTTAATTTCTCTTGAGAAAAGAATGGTAATAGATGTTCTTATTTAACCATATAAGTCTATCTAAGGGATCAACAGGATAAAGGTCTCTGCATTCTTTGTGCTGTATTCCGAAGTCAATTGGGTAGGGTAAGAAGATTAAGTTTAAGATTTGGAAAAAACAAGCTAAGCAGTTTTATTTTTCAAAAAGGTGATGGCTTGCAGAATGAGTTGCCATCAGGAACAGTGGAAGCCAGTATTTTACCCAAGCTTAAAAAAAGAATCAATGATTTCCTGATGGGTAGTTTAAATTTTTATTTTCTCAAGGATGGATGATCAAATGACAGCCTTAAAAGGGCAAATAGTTTCTTGTTGTCTGTACATTATGTTATGCCATTGTGGTATTTTCAGATAAACTGATTTCCCTACAAATATAAGATAGTTTTATCCTTTAATAACAGAATATTTGACCAGGAAGTATGCCTTGTACTCTACATCTGAAAACTTGAGCGAGTTTTCTTGTGAGACTAGACAAGCTTATAAAAATGAACACAACATTATAAAACAAACAAAAACAAAATGCAGCATACATACTTTCACACATGAAAAGACAGTCACTTCTACTGGATAATGATTAGGTCCTTGGCTTTCTCCAGGTCAAAACAGATCTCTGGAAAACTAAAACATGATGAGCTTAAAGAACTCCTAGTGGCAATGGGCTAAAAAAAAAAGCGCAGTTCTAAAGGTTAACTCCTTTTCTTTGACTAGTCAAAAGTGTTTCCTCATGCCCCTTGTTCTTTGACAGCTTTGATTAGATGTAAAAGACAGACATGATCAATTTGGACAACAAAGCATATTACAGTCACTGATCGTTACACAACTGCAATAACCCCTCAGGCAGAATAGACTGTACCTACTGTAGAGAACAAAGAAACAAAGCAACTAGAACAAGACAACCTCAACAATTCTTTGGATCCTGTGTTTATGCTAAAACTGCACAGAAGCTATATAAATGAAAATTTAAAAAAATCCTATATAACAAAAAGCCGGTAGAAAACATTAATATGCTTGCATATCACACTTTCTGCTCTATAGCAGGCTTGACTTCATACCAATGATTAAAATTAACTTTAAAGCCAATAACCTCTACATTCATGACATGGCCAAGGAGCATATTAACCTCCCTTTGTTCCCAAGAACATGTATATGTCACATAGATGACACAACTCTTTAACAATCTGATAAAGTAGCAAAACCTAATGACAGTGATTTCAAATACAGGATAATATATTGTAATTATCCAAGACCCTTTATCTTCTACAGAAAATTAGTGCCTAATACTTTAAAAGAGTCTTTTAAACATATTCTAAAAGCATCAATAACACTACAAAATAAAGAAATAATTGAATAAATTGTTTAATGTTAATCAAATTAATGAAATTTATGATGACACAATAGATACCCAAATGAAACACATAAAAAACAAACCTTTTAATTTTAATGTTTAATCACTGTAACAGAAACAGAGTGAAATAAAGGGGAAAAAACCCTTCAATTTTAATTAACCTAATACTTAATAAACACCTTATGATGTTAATCTAAAATGAAAGAAAACACAGTATAATACAATAAAAGAACCCTTAACAATAAAATATATAAAGTAATCCTTTAGCAATGAACATAGAATAGATCTTAACAAGGGTACAAGCACAAAATATAAAACTAAATAAAAGAAAGAACCAAAATGTAGATATTTTGCTTAATTTAAGAGTAGACAGTCTGACAACTAAAATTATAACACTATGATAAAAAAATAAAATAAATACAAAATAATAAACATTTAATAATGATGAGAAACTATGTTCACATCTAGAAAAAACAAATACTCACAAAATGTACAAAAAAGAAATTCAACAAAGCTTAAATTTAAATTGTAAAAAATTCTTTAACAATGATATTATGATATACAATAAAATCAAAATGACACAGAAAAACTTTCCACATTAAAATACACACAAATTCTCTAAAACTGTTTCTTGCTTGTGTACATTCATGGGCAAGAGCTAGTAGTAGCAAGTTAAGTGCACAATAAAAAAAATAAAAGGAATTTACACAAGCAGAGAAAAACTTAAATCCCTAATTTTTTACACATGCTTGCATGCATGAGAGAGCCAGAAGTCATCATTACAAACAAATATGAACTATATATATACACACACGCATACACACTAACAAAAACACTTAACTCCCTGCTATTTCAAACACATGAAAGAGCCATATATGCATAATACACCCTACAAATAAACCATTAGGCCCATTTTCTATGTACGTTCATGAGAATGGGAAAAAGAGGGCACCCTAAATTGAAATACAACACAAAATATTCAAAATAAATTACAATAAATTAATTACATACAAAAATGTACAATCACCCCTAAGAGTAGCTGAGGCTTCACTCTGCTCACCGTTACCCTCCCAGCAGTTTCCAATGTCACCACTTCTTTTGATTGGCAGCAATGTACACCTTGAGGTCAGCTCAGGCTCTCTCTAGATTCTGTTTGGCTTTGGCTAGCCTGACTTAGAGACAACAGATCTCATCCTTGAATCTCAACGGAAGAGTGGCCCTTGCCTCAGCCAATGTCCATTCCAGCTGGTGAGTACCAAGCTTTCATTCACTCAGCTGAAATCTCCTGACAAGTGGTGCTTAAGCCCTGGAAACAGCTCTAGTGTGGTTCATTTTGTTAACACCTTTGGTTGATTTGTATGGAATTTCACTCTCAGATCATTCTGGAATATCTCTCATGATCCTTTTGTCTGTGGTACCGTTGTTACCACAGCTTGTCATGTCCTTGGGAAATGTCTAGGTCAACAACATTGAGGTGAGGCTCCTTTGTTGACAGCACAAACTGTTGAATGGGCCATCTGCTTCTCAATTACCTTAGTATTCAGAGCTGACATCAATCCCTTGCTTAGGCCCATCCCTCCACCATTTTTTCAAGACTTGGACACCCTACAGGGCAATCCTAAAACCAGAAAGCTCTTTGTTTTTGGCTTCAGAGCTGACATCAAACCCTTGCTTAGGCCCATCCCTCCACCATTTTTCAAGACTCGGACACCCTACAGGGCAATCCTAGAACCAGAAAGCTCTTTGTTTTTGGCTTTGAGGTGTAATAGTCCCATCAAAGATGCAAACACATGTATTGTCTTCTCCTTCTAATAGTGTGATACCTTATAATTGTACACATCACTGGGCACCATGACTCCTCCATTTTAACCTCCCTAGGCAGCATCAACATTGGTATTGACTTCAACTGTTGAACTACTTGCAGATTTGGCTTATCCAATTAGGATAGTATTAAGTCTGATGATTCAATTCTGGGGAACTCCACTGACTTCCCATCAGCATCAGGACCTTCATCAATCATTGCAGGAAGTTTGGCCCTAGAAGACATCAGCACCAACCCATTCACTGATTTGGTGAGCTCTTCCAAGTTGGATGCATCTGCAAACAACACATCTTTATCCATAAGCTCACAAGCAGAAAATATCAGTCCAACATTATCCATCTCTACAAAGACTTCACACCCCTCACTGTAAAGGAATTCTTGAGCATCCTGGAGCAGTTTGGAAGTTTCATAGGTAAAACAAGGTATCAAAGATGATAATTACTGCTACACACAGGTAAAGGAAGAATAATCATAGGCTAATCAATGAAAGAGAGACTGACCATGGATAAAACTTGGCCTTAAATACTGAGAGTCCAGATTCAAATGCAAAATTTACTGAATAACAGTTGGTCAAAAGTTATAGGGAGGTCGTAACATGCAGTAAGGATCACAAACTTTGATGTTAAGTACTGATCAAGCAACATGTACACAAGCTAAACATGTACTCATGCCCAAACTCACCCATAGAACATGTGTCCAGAGAAATGAGGACATAAGTTTTCCCGGGCTTCGATCGGCCCTTGTGGCCATGCTACCCTCTGCCATTTCCTGCTGAACAATGGAAACATACAATTCACACTCTAACACCCAGCCTCACTGATAGTCTGCTGTCTGGCTATCATGCAGACAGTTCCTAGTTCCAGTGGGAAGAAATGAAGGCCAAGGATATAACAGGTTCCTGCATTGTCAAACTAACTTGGTTTAGATGGAACTAACCTCACCTTTAACTATTAGTTTTACCAATGCTTTAATTGTGTTTTTTAGGGAACTTAATCCATTAACAAATTGTAGAACAGTTTTGATGCAAATCACATAGTTTCACTGTGCGTGTGTGGTACCTTCTCCCTACTCCTATTATATTTAAATCTGCATTTTCATGTTTCAAAACTTCATTTTTGTACTGAAACAGCACTACAAAAATATTCAACAAAACTGTTTGCTTGTAAAAAATATTTTAATATGCTTGACAGATGATCTTCTTATAATAACTATATAAAATATTGGGTACAACACATGTATATATATATTTTTATGATATCTAAGCCATTATTTATGAATTTAATATACTACTAACATTTACCCTACTCAATAATATTTCACCTTGCATGAAAATATTTTCTGCACAATGCTTATGAGAAACAACAGGTAAAATTGTTGAACTCTCTAGTTATAGTGCAAGTGTTTGTTACTTTTATCTCTTCCATGAAAAATTCACCACCTACTGAATCTTTCTATGTAAAAATTGAAACATTTCCTTATTATTATTCATGAAAACCAAAGGGACACTGCATTATCCAATAATACTTTCCAGACCAGTTATTACAGTTAACCTCATAGCCATTAATTCTTAATGTTGAGATGAAATCCTTTGTCTCCATGTCGTTGTTGTCTTCTCCTTGTTTATTACTGCCTATTTGTGTTATTGTTTTGTTTTGCATTAATTAGTTTTAAAAACATTTATGAAGGATTAAGTGTAATGTTTTGAAAATTCATGTGAGACCACACATATATTTGCCACATACATATACTGCCATTATGTTTTGTTAAGCACTAGTAGTTTATACAGCTTGCTACTGGCTACCACATAAACCACCTGAAAGCTACACTTGGTAGCAATAGTAGTGTCCTCAAGGGGCCATCAAACTTATTTATACATTAGGCTTCATTAAATAAATAATCACTGGCAAAATTCAGACATTTTAACTAAAAGTATTCACCAATATTAATATTTATGCTGTTACTACTGTACTCCAATATACATTCAGAAAAGGCTGGATTCCCTTGTAGATTGTATATTTAACTTATTTCTCTGAAAAACTGATGAAAAATCTAGCAAGCACCAGGTGGTATGCTCTGCAGAGTTCTCAAACCTCAGTTAGGTTGTTGAAGTGATTTTCTCTAAACACTGTGTGACATTTCACGTCAGAAAATCCATTCAATGGTTCAGAAAGCAAAGTGATGCAATGCCCTTTCAATCACATAATAATCATAACTGTTGATAATCGAGTCATAATCCTACAATGTAGTAGACACATTTCATCTCAATACCACTCAAATGGTAGGAAGGTAAGGAACAACACTTTCTTTCAGTCCACGATTGTGCAAGATTAATGATAGTCCTAACCATCAACAATCAAACAGTAGCTATAAAACAAAGAAGGTGCATAGCCATAGGGAGTGCCAAACAACCACCCTGACATAATAAAAAGACTAAGAGGTTCACTATCTTCTTATTTCTTTTTCAGTAAACTTTGTTTTTGTTCTCTTAAGTTTTGAATAATTTCAATTTACAAGTTCCAATTATGTTAATTTAAATAACTTAAAATTATTTTTGTACAAAAAATACCCACCACCATGCTATAGTGATGGGTATGTGTAGGTCATATATTTTATTGGACATTACTATCCAATGGTTTAGAAAGCAAGAAATACTACTTTGTTTCAAGCAACCAATGACCACCTTAGCTTTTAATCAATAGAAGTAACACAATGTAGTGTATACATTACAGTATGCATCATTGGATAGCCTGGAAAGTTAGGAACTCTACTTCCTTTCAATCATCAAGTGTTGGACCTTATGATCATCCGAGCTAGGAAAATCAATCTCACCCACATCAATCAGGAGGAGGATACTTGTGTTTTGTAAGCTAGTTGGAGCTGGTAGTCACTTCCATTTCTGACTCTTTATCTCATTCATCAAAGACTACCAGATAAATCTCTGTAGCTTTCTTTCACACTTCAGATAACTAAAAAAAATGATCTCACTCTCCTATGACTCATCAGTTTTCTCTCCAGACTCCTGGTCACCAAGTTCATCAGTCTCATCTATCACTTGTGAATGCATATCATCAATATGCTTGACAAGCCTATTCATACCTCATATCTACTGTAACTCATACATTAGAGGACCAACTTGTTGCAGTAACAGGTACAAACCAAGCTAACCAAATGCAAGTTGCTTCTGTGCCACCAGCACATACCACACCCAGTCACCACATTACATCTATTTTTTCACTGTCCAATTACAGCACTTTTGTTAACATGCTGCCTTCCTGAGTTGTTGTCAGGTGAATTCATCATCAACCTGAACCACTCTACATACTCTTGAAGACACTGATTAACTTCTTGTGGTGAAGGACTATACATTACCTCCACAGGAAGCAATACTTACCATTTGAACATGAGCCATTCAAGTAGCCTGTAGTTTCCTGTTCTCTTGCTCTACATGGTATCATCCTTTATAGAAAGTATTCATCCCAGTTGGTTTTGTCTGGATTAACAAATTTTACAAGCATCTGTTTGGTAGCTTGTATTATTAATTCTGCCAAACCATCAGACTGGAGGTAATAGGATGAATAAGAAATATTCATCACACCTAACACTTTAAACTACTAACCAAACAGTTAGCTGAAGTTACATCCCTGAACTGTGTGATTTTCTTCTGATGCTCTAAGTCTTGCTATTCAGTTCCCAGCTAACTCATCCATAATGGTCTGTGCTAGTATATTAACCAGTGGTTATGTTTGGTCCACTTTGTAAAGTAATCAATGATGATAAATACATATTGATGACCTCCTACAGTTTCTGGAAGTGGATGAGTGACATTCAGTTTTATCTTTTGCAAGGTCATATTCTTGCAGCATTGTTATCCAATGTGCTATTACCATCTCTGGATATTTAAAGTTTACCAACCATTTCATGAAATATGGTCCATACAGATGGTGAACTAAGCAAGTAGTGGTGATAGTGCTTAAATAAGATAACTACTGCAAGCAGCTCTTTCATATCATATGATACTAGCATTCAGAGCTATGACTATACAACTATCATACTTGTTTATATATTCTACTCCATCCAGCAACTATGATAACACTGCTTCAACTCTGGTTTTACTAACATTAATGTCCAGTCCAAGAGAATCTCACAGCCTTGGTGTGGATAGGCCAGCACTGGAGCACGTATCAAAGCAAACTTTAGGGACAAGAAAGTCTGATCACATTCTTCACTCTATCCAAAGTGCACTTCAACTTTCGTTAGAGCTGACAATGGTGATGCTATCTTTGACAAGTTCCCCAGAAATTGTCAGTAATATGACGCAAAACCATGGAAACTGCAAACACCTCACTCTGTAAAAGATTGAAGGCAATCTCTCACAACAGCTATCTTAGCTGGGACCATCAAGACTCTATCTCTCCCCACAATATGACTACTGATTGGGTATTTTACTGGTTTCATTTTCAAGCCTGCTTTTCATATTCATTGGAATACCATATCACATTATTGCAGTCTCTTAAGTGTAAGCTCCATCAGTCTTGTCTGACAGTTGACTATTTAAGCCAGTGCTGTCTACTTTCTGGACAGGAAACAGTTCACTTTATGCATGGCTTCTATAGTAGCATTACATGGTACCAACACATTAAACTTCATTTGGATTAAACCATAAAACACAACTTGTTTACATGGAGGTACTTATTATTCCCTCCACTACAAACACTTGTGCATTCCACTGTTCCTGAGCTTGAACTGGTTGGAATAAGATAACTTTCCTGTAAAACATCAGTTTATCCACTGCAGAGACAAAATAGATAGGCTATGCAACATGTTCATCCCAAGGATGCAGGGTCCAGATTCAAGATCAGATATGACTACTTTCATTTTGTGGGCAACACCTCCTAAACTGAGCTGGAGATCCCATACTCCTCTAACCTCTAGTTTATCACCATTTGCCAGAACTAAATTGGTATTCTCTGTCTGTAACAGTGGTCTCACTTGTAGGCCTTGAAAGATTACAAGGTCCACTAGGGTCCTCTGTGTTCCTGTATCCTTAATGCCCATGTACCCTCATTGGCAAATACCAAGTTGGCTTGACCACTTAACTCTTTGATTCAAGTATTTTGCTGTGTTTCCCAAGCCAGTGGCAAAGCCTTACTTATGCTTCATCAGTTTTCTGGAGCACATGCAACAGCATCTATCATTTGTTGTTGGTCAGCCCAACCTTGCTTATCCAATGACTGCTACAGATAACCATACCTACTTTGTTGCTTGGTAAAGTGCTAATGTTGTAGGTCAGCTGAAATCAATTGATGTGCCATCTTTGTTGCTAAGCAGTGTATGGGCAGTTCCTCTGCTAATACCTTACTAATCCACAAGTGAAGCAGATTATTTGCTCTTCATGTCCTGCATGATGTCCAGGTGGAGACATTGCAACAGGCCATGGCATGTATTCCATGGAAGAACCATGCAGTGGCATGTACTCTAGCTACAGTACATTCCTCATGAGATCTGCACATTCTCTGGAAACTAGTATAGCTACATCACAGTGCTGAAAGTTGGGAATGGCTGGTTATTAGCTCTTTGGTTGGGTCTAGCTTGATACAATGGAGGTACTTGAGTAGCACCATCTGCCAGCAAAATTGCCACTACAGCTGCTGTTGCAGGCTTTATCCTCTCTGGCAGCCAGTTTGAAGTGACCACTTCCAAGCATGTTGCAACAGACACCATTTCTTTGAGAATGATGATATCCTTCACTCCCAGGTGCTATTTCATAAGCCCACTGAGAAGTCCCCCAATAAACTTATCGACCAGAAGATTCCTCCCAATCTGCAGAGACAATTACTGGGTATGCTTTTCCTTACAGTTAGTATAATTGTCCATGCAGGCAGTCAATCTCTCAGTGCTATTCCTCTTCCAAGCCTTGAACTCAACACAATAAATCACCTGATTCTCTGCTGTATCAAACTGGTAAGGTAGCCTGTACACAACAGCCTCCCAGTCATCCTGCTACTCTTTGTCCAAGTGCATAAAGGGTCAGGCTGTCTAAGCTCAGGATAAGACATTGAACAACCTGTTCCTAAGTCAATCAATTACAAGATGTGACCTACCTGAAACCTTCAGAAACCAGTGTCATTCTGTTTTTGCCATCCCCTTGAACATCAAAGTATGATATGTTTGGCCTCTCTCACAGGGACCTATGTAGCTGGCAAAAGCCTCTTCTTCACAGAATCCATAATTATGCTAGGAGGAAATGCCACTGACATCATCAGCTCTGTAAGGAGCTGCTTATAGAGACTCTGACACCCAGTTGGTCAGCCCTTTATCCAAGGTTACAAGGCAAAAGCTACTCAGGGTGGTTTGTTGTACAACCCTGCATAGCCACAGCTATCACAAGCTGCCATCATGGTCACAACAAACTTTTCAGTCCTGAGAAGCACCTCAATCCACCTTTGTCTTCACCTATGGATGTTCATTGTATCACCTGCAAGGGAAAAAACTTCAATGAACCTCAGTCATTTGCACTTTCCTTCTACCAAAATCGATCCTCAAAGGTACTTGTTTGCTTGAATGATTGGGGTACTTGAGCAAATCCTCTTGCAGGCTGACTGATATAAAGGGACATACATATCATGGGCAAAAGTCCTATGCCCAGGAGAAGGATTCTCCTTGACTTGACTTATCTTTCCTGCAGCCATATCTCTCTCTCTTTTTGTCCAACTCCCCCCTTGGTTGAGAGTACTTATGCTATATCAATATGTTATTCTAAATGCAGAAATGTTCCTTTAAACTCAATAAACACCAGGGACTGATCTATGACTAGTACATATTATCAAAACATAAATTCTGTGATAAATCTTTTTATCATGGCACCAAAGTTTCTACTTCCTGATTACTTGTGGTATTTTCAAGTAAACTAATTTCTCAAAAAGTATCAAACAGTTAGATCTGCTAATAACAGAATATTCAGTCATAAAATTTGTGGAGTAGTCTGTATTTGAAAACTTAAGTTTTCTTGTGAGAAATAATAAGAGTGGGCATATTTAACAAAAAGAATACAATCTTTATAATAAAACAAATAAAAAGGAAACCCAATGATTTTAGATTATGATCACCGTTTGTTGTGAATTTCGCGCAAAGCTACACGAGAGTTATCTGTGCTAGCCATCCCTAATCTAGCAGTGTAAGACCAGAGGGAAGGCAGCTAGTCATCATCACCCACCGCTAACTCTTGGGCTACTCTTTTACCAACAAATAGTGGAATTGACCGTCACATTATAATGCCCCCACGGCTGAAAGAGCAAGCATATTTGGTGTGATGGGTATTCAAACCCGCGACCTTCAGATTGTGAGTCGAGCGCCCTAACCACCTGGCCATGCTGGGCCAGATTATGATCATTATTTGAAGAAATCCTATTATAACTGAACTAAGTAAGTACACTTCAATTCTACACGTATACTTGGTTTCTTTGACTAGTCAATAATGTATCTCATGACTCTTGTTCTCTCACAGGCCTTGATTGGCCATAACACACAGACACTGTCAATGTAGGCAGCAAAGTCTATTACAGTAATTGATTCTTTATACCAGATGTTATATTACTGCAATATTCCCTTTAACTGAATAAACATTATCTACTGTAGAGAACAATGAAACAAAGCAACTGTAACAAAGCAGCTTCAATAGTTTTCTAGACTAAGTGGTTATGCTAAAACTGCATATAAACTATTTAACCAAAAATGTTTAAATTCCCATATTACTAAAAGCAGGTAAAAAAAACATATGAGGTGCTTGGAAATCACACCAGAAAAGAAGCTATATGCCCTATAAGCACTAGTTATGAGAACATCAAATCAGAAATAAATTATTTTGATGAAGGTGCAACTCCAACCACAAGTGATACAACACAGCTATCAATGATTTCAAAACCTAGGAGAATGATCATTCAATCAGCCAAGGTTAAATGTGAGAGCATTACATTCAAATACTGTCAATCTCAGCAAATGAACAAACATATAACTGGGAAGAAGAATGAATTAGGACAAAAAGATAAGCATCATGAGCAACCACAATGACCATTCTTAAACCTGGTGATTACCTTTTATCTCTGCAGTTCATAATAATTGGCAAAACTTGCCATCCTGCTGAATTCTAGCCTATCAGATATTTAGTTGACTTATAGTTTGCAATCCTTTACTTTAGCTGTTTAAAGTCTCAAATCTTTAGGAATGATTATATTCCTGTTTTTGACCTGACCTCTGCACTGCAACTTAAAAAGAAAGACACACACCATATCACAAATTACATAGCTCTCCTAACACAAGCTTTACTCTGGCAGCTTCAGCAAAAGAGGCTGACGCAATACAGATCAAAAAGTTGCTGTTAGCCCTTGTACCTGGGCTGGTTCTACAAACATAACACTGAAGAGAGAAGATTGTGGCCTCAGAGTAGTCATCTCAACTTTAACCATGAAACCTACACCAGCACTACCACAATGACTCTATCTTTATAAAATTCCCAGCACATTGAGAACCAGACAAAGAGCATTGTTGGCTGATAAACAGAAGTGCCAGCTCTATAATGTACAAGAAATGTTGTGTAGCATCTGAAATATTTCCAAAAGTTACTGAACCCTGGTGATGTCTCTTCAGGGCTTTGCAAGCCCAAGAAGATGAGGGGAAAAGTGCCACTTTGACCTCTAAGGAGGAGGACTCTGCCTCAACAGTAACCACAGAAGACTGACTAGTCATGGTTCCAAAAGTGGTTTCAGTGACATTGAATCTGTACACTACTACTGCCAGGCCATTCTGCAATAACTCTAAAGAACAACAGCTCACTGGTAAGAACAGGCATCATTATGAAGAAAATGTACAACCTCAAAAGGGGTTGCAGAGGAATAAAAAGGTTATCCATAAGATCTCTCCCAAAAAATAAAGGGTTGTATATTTGTTGAATTTTACACAAAGCTACTCAAGGGTTAGCTGTACTACTTTTTGTAGCAAATCTGATATTCTGTGTAAAAAAGTCTTATACATATTACTAAAAGCTTGCCATATTTCATGTTGATACACACAGTAAATTTATAATTATAGTTAACTTCTCCAATATGGGGTAAGTCCAATGGACCAGCCCCATGCACACTTGGTTAATCAGAGTGAATGAATTAGTTATCAGTTAGTTAACAGACAGGATAAAGAGTTTATTTAGTTATGAACTTCTTAGTTGACAACATTTGCATGTGAATTTTAGATACAAGAGGAAACTTAACCAGTAAGCAGCTGTTAAGTTTTATTTGCGACTTGAGTTTATTGTTTGGTTATTGTTGTTTTCTGAAATCCTTTACATTGTAAATCTTTCAGTTGAAGAAATAAAACACCTTCATTTCTGTTAAAGAGACTGGACTTTGCATTATTTTTACTTAATATATTTATAAGTAAAAATATAGGTTATTGTTAATTATTTGTTATTTATCTTCCAGTTTGCTCTTATAAAGCTTAAACGAGATTATTGTATGATTATACTTTGATTTTGTACTGTTTTCCTTTGTATTTGATGCTAGTTTGTTTGTACTGCAATTTCATCTAATTTAGCATTTTTCTATTAAGTTCAATTAAGTGCAGTAATTTGTTTAGTTTTAAAGTTTGATCAATTTCATTTTTTATACTGATTAGCATTTTAATTTACTTTTAGGCCTCCAATTTTTGCATTCAATATTTCATGTTTAATTTTAATTTTGTTTAACTTGGTTTTATCTTATATTTCATCAATTGTTTGATATTGATTTTATAGTTCATATTTACCTATTGTTACGACAGCGAAAGTCATGTGATGCTATTAACACGTCATGAGTTTCTAGAAAATTCATGTCCGTTCGTGAAGCCTCTAGTGTTTACTAGATGTGCGGTATTCTTGTATATAAGACCGCCAAGAAGTGACAGCAACAAGGGAATTGAATTGCAGACAAAGATAGAGACGGACAATTGAGTCAAGCGCGTGAGTCGTTCATGGTGAATTGTAGCATTTGTTTAAGTTATAGCATGACTGTGGAAATTAAATGAATTTCAAAGTTGTATTGAGAAAGAATAAACTAGTTTTATTTAGGAAAGGACTTGTATCGCTAAAATTTCTTCGGAAAGAATTTTTACGGAAAATTAACAAATTGGTGTCAGAGAGTGGGATGGAAAAGAAAAAAATGGAAACGAGAAGTGGCAAGTCAAACTACAGCTTAGCAGATTTGATAGCAACAATACAAGAACAACAAAAGAAACAAGAAGAATGAGAAAATAAACAAGAAGAGAGACAACAGCAGTTGCAAGAAAACCTGCAACAGTGGCAGCTCGAACAGCAAAATAAACAAGAAGAGAGATTACAGCAGTTGTTGGAGGAGAAAGAAAAGAAAAATGAAGAACGAGAAAATAAACAAGAAGAGAGAATACAGCAGTGGTTGGAGGAGAAAGAAAAGAAACAAGAAGAGAGATTACAGCAGTGGATGGAGGAGAAATAGAATAAACAAGAATAAAGTCTCCAACAATTGAGAGAAAGCCAGAGTACACAAATGGAAAACATTAGTAAATTTCAAAGCGAATTAAATACATTAAAGAATGATTTACTGTCTTTTACACAAGGAGGATATATTAGCCATCAACCTAATCAGCCTCAGACAACGGGAAGCCCCTTCCAGACCCCGCAGCTAAACTCTAATGCAGACATCTTCAGTCTTGTTAGAAGTCACATCCCAGATATGAATGTCAGCAATAGGGGTGATCTAGTATTAAGGAAGCCACAGGAATTCGATGGGAAGTCACCGTGGGTAGCATATAGAGCATAATTTGAGCTACTGGCAGAAATGAATGGATCGACAGAGGAGCAGAAAGCAGTATATCTGGCAACAAGCTTGAAGGTAAAACCACTGGAAATACTTGGACAGTTGTCAGCAGATGACAGACACAACTATAGAGCACTGTTAGCTGCTCTAGAACTCAGGTATGGAACCCAAAATCAGTCTGAAGTCTACAGGGCTAGGTTTAGGACGAGAGTCCGTGCTAAAGGGGAGAGCCTGCAAGAGCTGGCACAGGATTTGGAAAGTATGGCACACAAGGCCTACCCAACTGCACCACCCGATCTCCTCAAGTTGTTGCTGAGGGATCAGTTTGTAGATGCCTTGGACAGTCCACAACTGAAGTAAAACAAGCACACCCCTCTACTATACAGAATGCAATGGCCAGAGCTCTTGAATTTGAATCCTATGTTAAGTCCAGCACAGAGATACCAAGGTTGGTACAGTCATCAGGATTCAAGGTCAGAAAAGGTCAGCTTTCAGAGAAGTTTGAGGGACTTTGCTGACACTGTAATAAACCTGGGCACAACAGAGCTCAATGCTGGCAACTTCAACACAGGGAAGATGCCATGGCAGGAAAGGCTGCGACCCAGAAAGGTTGTTGGAACTATGGAGAGCAAGAACATATGAGGAGCCAGTGTAAGAAGAATACTACCAAAAAGTCAGCCTTGGGAAACCAGTAGTGGTTGGTGCTGAGGGATGCCCACCAACACCCATCATGAAAGTCCCAACAGCTAAGTGTAAAATGGCAAGCACACATAGTGTCTATGTGACAGGAAAGCTGGATGGCCAAAGGTGCAACTTTGTCATAGATTCTGCATCTCAGCAAATCCTTGTGAGTATCAAGGTGCTGGATCACAAAGGAGTACCAGAAGCTGTACAGAAGCTCTGTGGTGTGACAGGACATTATGCAAGAATAAACAAGTGTGGGTAGCTATTGAGCTCATGGGCATGAAGAACAGACAGAAAGTATACTTGGCTGAGATTGAAGACCAATGCATATTAGAATTGGACTATTTACTACCGAGGAAGTTTGTAGTTAACTTTGATAAAATGACGATTGGAAACAACAAAGGCCAGATTCCAGTAAGTGTTGCTGCATCTGTTGATTTGCATGTCACAGCACTGAAGTCAACTACAATACCCCCTATGTCAGATAAGATAATTTGAGGTAGGATAAAAGAACATCCCCAAGGAAGCCCAATGCTTGTGGAAGCAGTGAAAGACCCATCTAGGCCAGCAGATTTG
>NW_013666002.1:65162-66803 GCF_000517525.1 Limulus polyphemus | reverse complement strand
GAAGGGACAACCACTGGAAATATTTGGACAGTTGTCAGCAGATGACAGGCACAACTATAGAGCAATGGCAGGTGCTCTAAAACTCAGGTATGGAACTCAAAATCAGTCCGAAGTCTAAGGGGCTAGGTTTAGGACAAGAGTCTGTGCTAAAGGGGAGAGCCTGCAAGAGCTGGCACAGGACTTGGAAAGTATGGCACGCAAGACCTACTCAATTGTGTCTTCCGATGTCTTGAAGTTGTTGCTGAGGGATCAGTTTGTATACGCCTTGGACAGTCTACAACTGCAGATACAAGTAAAGCAAACACACCTCTCTACTATGCAGGATGCAGTGGCCAGAAAAGGGTAGCTTTCAGAGAGGTTTTATAGACTTTGCTGGCATTGTAACAAACCTGGGCACAAGAGAGCTCAATGGTGGCAACTTCAACACAGGGGAGACGATACAGCAGTAAAGGCTGCTATCCAGAAAGGTTGTTGGAACTGTGGAGAGCAAGGACATATGAGGAGCCAAGAAGAACACTACAATAAGTCAGCTTCGGGAAACCAGTATTGGTTGGTACTGAGGGATGCCCACCAACCCCTATTGTGAAAGTCCCAACAGCTAAGTGTAAAATGGCAAGTACACATAGTGTCTATGTGATTGGAAAGCTGGATGGCCAAAGGTGCAACTTTGTCATAGATTCTGAATCTCAGCAAACTCTTGTGAGTATCAAGTTGCTGGATCACAAAGGAGCACCAGAAGCTGTACAGAAACTCTGTAGCATGACAGGACATTATGCAAGGTTGTGGGGACCAGTGTGGGTAACTATTGAGTTCATGGGCATAAAGGAAAGACACAAAGTATACTTGGCCGACAGTGAAGACCCATGCATATTGGGGTTGGACTATTTAATACCGAGGAAGTGTGTAGTTAACCTCGATAAAATGACGATTGGAAACAACAAAGGCCAAATTTCAGTAAGTATTGCTGCATCTGTTGATTTCCATGTCACAGCACTTAAGTCAGCTACAATACCTCTTGTGTCAGAGAAGATAATTTGGGGTAGGATAAAAAACATCCCCAAGGAAGCACAATGCTTGTGGAAGCAGTGGAAGACCCATCCAGGCCAGCAAATTTGAAGATTGGAAGGTCATCAAGTAGTACCTATAACAGTGGCCAAGTTCTCTAAATGTGAGCAGACAGTTAAGGATGGGGCATTGTTGGGTGTGTGCCAGTCAATGTTAAAGCAATAAATACAACTATAAAGAAAGGACATACACTTACAGAACATTTAACTGACCTCTATAAGAAGAGCATAGTCCATTTGGCATCATCACAGGCTCTTCAGGTAAAAGAACTTTTGGTAAATTATGCAGACGTCTTTTCGAAAGGAGATCATGACCTCGGCTGCACAGACCTTGTGGAGCACAGAATAAACACAGGCAATCACCGTCCAATAAAGGTCCCTCCAAGGAGAATAGCTCTAGCAAAGCGAGAAGGGATGGAGAAGGTCATGGATGGTTTAATTTAGAAAGGGGATAGTCGAGAAATCAGATAGTCCCTGGTCAGCTCCCGTCGTGTTAGTCCAGAAGAAAGATGGGGACTCAACGTTGCTGTGTGGACTTCAGGGCTCTTAACAGTATAACCGAAAAGAATCATACCCA
>NW_013666002.1:62658-64162 GCF_000517525.1 Limulus polyphemus | reverse complement strand
TTGTGAATTATAGCGTGTGTTAAGTTAAAATGACTGTGGAAATTAAGGGTATTGCAAAATTGAATTGAGAAAGAATAAACTAGTTTTATTTAAGAAAGGACTTGTATCGCAGAAGTTTCTTGGAAAGAATTTCTATGAACAGAGACGTAACAAATTGGTGTCAGAAGTGGGATAGGCACTCCTCCAATTCCGACATTACTAGCATCACAATCCAGTATGTACAGCAGTGAGGGATGTGGAAGCTTTAAAAGTGGAGCTGAGGCCAATTTTTCTTTCTCCTCCAATCACTGCTGTAGTCTCTTTTGTTTGTTTTGCTGTTCGAGCTGCCACTGTTGCAGGTTTTCTTACCACTACTGTTGTCTCTCTTCTTGTTTCTTTTCTTTTTCCTCCAACAACTGCTGTAATCTCTCTTCTTGTTTCTTTTCTTTTTCCTCCAACAACTGCTGTAATCTTTCTTCTTGTTTCTTTTCTTTTTCCTCCAACCACTGCTGTAGTCTCTTTTCTTGTTTATTTTCTCGTTCTTCTTGTTTCTTTTGCTGTTGTTGTATTGCTGCCATCAAATCTGCTAAGTCGTAGTTGATTTGCACTTCTCGTTTCCATCTTTTTTCTTTTTTCGTTTTCGCCCACTTTCTGAGACAATATGTGGTGGCCTACTTCAGTAGGGTTTTGAGTAGACCAGAGAGGAACTACTGTGTAACACAGAGGGAACTCCTTGCTATAGTAAAGAGTCTGACATATTTCCATCCTTACCTCTATGGTGCCAGGTTTACCATCAGGACAGACCATGCTGCATTATGCTCGTCAAGATCATTATAGAACCCAGAGGGACAACTGGCACATTGGATCAGAAAAATAAACCAGTATAATTATAATATTGAATATAGAGAAGGAAAATCTCATGGAAATGCCGATGGACTGAGCTGAAGACCCTGCAAAAATGACTGCAGACACTGCTGCAAAAGAGATGTTGAACTAACCAGGTGTCATCAAGCTGAAGTCAAAGTGACTGAAGGAGTTGATGATGGTGAAATGGAACCAGGTATATATATTAAATCAGAGCAGGAGAAAGACCCAGATTTGAAGCCAATAATTGATTTTCTAAAAGCATGTGTTTTGCCTCCTGCTTGGCAGAAGGTGTCTAGCTTAGGCCCTGTGACAAAGAACTATTGGGCACAATGGGACCAGTTGAAGCTTGAAGATGGTATTCTTCTCCGGAGATGGGAAACTCCAGATGGAAAAGTGACGACCTGGCAAATGGTTATATCGAGGAAGTTATGGGAAGTTGTGTTGCGTCAATCCCATAATAGTTTAACAGGAGGATATTTCGGAGTTAAGGAGACAATGAGTCCCCTACGACAGAGATTTTACTGGATAGGTATGAGGCAAGATGTGGAAGAATGGTGCAGGACATGCAGTAACATGTTGTGCTAAAAGGGGACCCAAGCATAAGGGACGTGCTCCAATGAAGTTATATCAAGTTGGTGCACCAATGGAAAGAGTAGCT
>NW_013666002.1:60384-61658 GCF_000517525.1 Limulus polyphemus | reverse complement strand
GTGACCATTACCGATGATAGGACAATTCCTGATGGAGAAGATGAACCTCACGTGAAGCAGAAGCCAGTAGGGAAGAAGATACGTCCCATAAAATTAAGACTTTGTTGAATTTTAATTTTGTGTTTGTAAATTCCGTACATTTAATTAAGTTATTGTTATTTACCTATTGGTTTAATGTAAGTGGCTATAGTTCGGGACAAATAATACTAAGGAAGGGGCAGTGTTACGACAGTGGAAGTCATGTGACACTAGTAACATGTCATGAGCTTCTAGAAAATTCATGTCCGTTCGTGAAGCCTCTAGTGTTTACTAGATGTGCAGTATTCTTGTATATAAGACCGCCAAGAACTGACGGCAACAAGGGAATTGAATTGCAGTCAAAGATAGAGACGGACAATTGAGTCTAGCGCGTGAGTCGTTCGTTGTGAATTGTAGCGTTTGTTTAAGTTATAGCAGGACTGTGGAAATTAAGTGAACTTCAAAGTTGTATTAAGAAAGAATAAACTAGTTTTATTTAGGAAAGGATTTGTATCGCTAAAGTTTCTTCGGAAAGAATTTTTAAGGAAAATTAACAAACGAATAGAGACGTAACACTATATTTTGATTCTGTGGTTTTATTTAATGTATTATTTTGTATTATGTTTAATTTTGCTAAAGTTAATTAATTTGATCTTATTATTTTTATCCCATTATTTCATAACTTTACATTCACTCTAATTTTGTCCTAATATTCTAATATGTAACTTTCATTTGATAATGTGTTTCTGCCTCAATTTATGTCAGTTTATTGTGTTTAAGGTGATTTGTCTCATATTCAATGCTTTGTTCAGTTAACTTTGTTCTATGTATTTAACTTTGTAAGTTTCAGTTCATTCAGGTTGATTCTATTTGTTTATTTTTTTTGTTTTTTTAAGGCTGTTAGTGACTTGCATTTTAATAAATTTTCCCTTTGTTGTGAGCATATAATTGTTAAGCCATCATTACATATCATCTATGGAGGTGAATAAACAAAGTTACAATCACATTAGTTACTTCAATTTTAGCATATGGTGATAAATTTCAAGCTCAAGAAAAGCCCCAAGATCAAGAAAGGATGATTTGTTTCAGTTTAAAAACAGCTAACTTCATCCTTTTGTAACTAGTAAAAATATATATTGTTACATATGTGCTTCTTTGTTAATTTCCGGAATAAATTCTTTCTGAGGAACTTCAGTGATACAAGTCCTTTCTTAATTAAACCAGTTTATATTTCCCTGATAAAGCTTTGCAATACA
>NW_013666002.1:58581-59351 GCF_000517525.1 Limulus polyphemus | reverse complement strand
GATTCACACACTTTACTTACAGTGCCTACTGTTCGCTTGACTCAATTATCTATATCTTCTATCCTGCTGGTTTTTCTCGCCAGACTTATATCTAAAAAAAGAGGGTGTCTAGCAAACACTCGGCCATACACAGGGCTCCCCGATAATTCGAGAAACTCCAGCGCGCATGCTCCCAGCATCATGCAACTTCTGCTGTCATAACAATATTTAGTTAAATTCTGTTTTGTGTTTTTTACTTTTTTGTGACCCTTTCATTTTGCAAACACTGAATCAAAACAATACACACTTGTTGTGTTGATGAATGTCATATGATTTTTTAGGGGGATGTATATTATATACCCATATAAAAATATATTACAGTACTCAAGATAATTTTTTCCTATAAAGAGTAATCACTCCCAGAATTTTGTCAACAGGAGTAATTTTAAATTGTTTACAAAGTGCAGCAGTAACATTTTGTGATAAAAAGAAATTTAGCTAATTAAGAATTATTTTATGATTTCAAAAGGTGAAATCTGGCATAAGATTAACTTAGGAAATTAAATCACCAGATGTAGTCATAATAAACACAAATAATGACATTCCAACTTTTTTTCTTCCATTTTTTTACACAAAATTTATAGGTCTGTTAAAGCATAAAGGTGCATGTTTTTACAAAGTACATGTTTTTCTTTCACTTGTTAAGTAGGCTACACAAGGTACTATAAGAAAATCAGAAGTTAAGGGTTTGTACATAATATATATATATATATATATATATATATATATAT
>NW_013666002.1:54646-58203 GCF_000517525.1 Limulus polyphemus | reverse complement strand
TTCTTTTCTATTTAGTAAATTAGTAGCACTACTTAGAAAAATACTAGAAGTTAAACAACTAAACTAGTAAAAATTAATAATAAACAATTACTAAGACTCAAAAAATGAATTAAAAAATTAATAAAAACTAAATTAGAATTAAAGTGTTTTGATGTTACTGTCTTAAAATACTACAGTATGCAGACCTAAGATTTTTTGATTTTCTGATTTTGTAGGGCTGAAACAATCTTGTTTCTCTTAATTTTGGTACTAAACCTCTTACATACTCTATGGTTATGAAACAAGTGCAAAGTGCAATTTCACAAAGAAGTGCTAAATTTGGTAAAATGCCTGGATCATTCACGAGTGCACCAGTAGAAACTTGTGGCAGTTAAAGAGTGCTTATTTTTGCAGCTCTACTGTGTGAATTGCTCAGATCTTCTTCAGAACTGCAGAAAAGCTACAAGAATGCACCCATTAATTAATGTACTACTGTTAAATTGGCAAGAGCTGTATTCATTTTACCACAGCAGTAAAACAACTTCTCAATATTTTTTTAAGGCCATAAATGGCTGATTTTTGTTTGGGAATTACACCGGTATACTCCCTATCTGGAGCAATGTATTACAGAAGGTACTAATACTTTGTCATGGGTTATTCTTGAACTGGACAAAAGTCACAGCTAAAATGGGGAAGTATGTAATCCAACATCACATAAGACACCAAAATTTATTGTTTCCCCAGTGTTGTATGTTAATTACAATAAATGATTCTTAATATAAATGTACATCTGGGATTCCTAAAAATCTTAAACTGAGCAGTCTTAAATGACCACATTTTTATCAATCGCTCACATTTTGCCCTGAAATATTTAAAACATAAAGCACACAAAATATTTTGAGTTTGATTTACAACTTGAATATAAGGAAATTCTAATATACTAAAATTTTACCACGAATGTGTGTGTGCACTTTACAGCAATCACAATACATACATACACACAATGGTTCAGTAGCTTATGAAAATCGAAATATATAACACACATTACTTTCATTCATACTGAAATTGTACTTGTAGTAAAATTCTCCTCAATGAAGAACTTTTTAAAGTTGGAAATTACATCATTTATTTAAAGCTAGTCTAGTAATACTATAAAATGTGGGATGTTCTGAGCAAGTAGGCCTCTACTCTGAAGAGTCCAAGTTTCCTCATACAAACACAGTTCATTCTGAACAGGTTTGTATGTGGTTGACTATACCACTTAAAATAAAACCTGACAGATAGGCTTTGTATACAAACATGATCCAACAAAATTATACTGATGCATCAAACCACTGCACATGCCGTTACATCAGATTTTTGAGAAACTTCCCCCTATTTGGCTCACAGCACCTATTCTTTTCTATCAGCAATTCTGCTCCACTTCATAGCTATGCAATTTTGGGTGAAAATATAAATTACTTATCCATGTGAGGCAAGCTAGTGAAAAACCATATAGAAAAGAAGTTGTTCCTTATATTATAAATAGAAATCATAGGCAGACAGAAGCACACGTGTGTGCATGCACATCTTTTAAATGAGGCAATCTAGCAAAAAAACACATAGAAAAGAAGTGGTTTATATATAACAACTTCTACAAAAGCCAGTGCATTTTGGTAACAATGTGTTCCAACAGTGGCTTTTATATCATGCTGCTTAGCAATAAAAGTATAACCTAATATTGTTATTAAGACTCTATGTGCTGAAAGTATAAAATGAAATATATTAAGCTACAAAATTGAAAAAAAAGAAAAAAACATTTGTTGTTTTCTAATTTAGAAGCTCCATTAATTAAAAAGGTTGATTTTTTATTATTTGTTTTTATTATTTAATTTTAAAATTGGAGGACAAGTCTGAGGGAAGGATACCTTTATAAACAGGCTACATCCTGTAAACAAAAGTATATAGGTTATACTTTTATGCTAAAATGGGTTCAGAATACACACACTGACATAGTCATCTAGTATAAATCAACCTAATATCCCGAGCAAAGCTGGGTACTTTCACCAGTTGCAAATAATTCTAATTGTGCAGATTCATAATTGTTATTCTAATGTACTATAGAAATGTCACAACACTCTGTCATTAATATTAGTGACACAACACACATATAGCTGAACATTTAAATATTATATTGTCAGTAAGACAGTGATATGTTGCAGAATTATCTTATTGCTAACACGTACTATGTTAGTATGATCAGTACTGTGCACCTGACATGCTATCCTACTATGTGCTGATGCATTATTCCATTACTAGGATGGTAGGAGTGTGTTTATAGTCAATAACTATCTTCTTTCTTTTCAGTAATAAGTTCCACCTTATGAAATTCAACTCGATTACTAAGTTTTGTTTTGTTTGCATGAAAAATTGGTGAATATGGTCAGGTGTGACCAGCTGATAGAATGTAAATATTTTTGAATATTTTTCTCTACATTTGGGTTTTAATACTTGGCAAAAAATCTTCATATACCACCCTTTTAACTTCACTGGATGTATTCTCTTCTAATATCAGCCTCTCAATTTGTTGTTTGCATCAATTTCATTATCATATAGAATCTTTAAACAGATGTCAAAATAAAGAATGTCTTCCATAATATTTCCTTTCTTTCCAGTAACAAATCATACATCATATTTCTTATTCTCTGAGTATCATATTCATCATAATTATAGATTTATTTAGAGCTATTATCATCAAAACATCATCAGTGGTATCTCTTTTCTTGGATTCATTTTCATTTGGAACATTAACCACACAAAGACATCTTTTTTAGTAGGACTGTCATCAAAATAAACATTTAAAAAAAGTAGGTTATGCTTGTATGGATATAAATATCCCTGGCATAGGCAAAAACTTGTATATGTAATCTACATCACTGTGTAGTTAGCTGATTTTCCTGGGTATTTTGTTGATAAATGTATATCTAAAATATCTCAGCTTCTGAACAGTAAATGAAACCAAAGTTGGATAACAATACTAAAGAATGACTTTAAATCAAACTCAACTAACAATCAGTGTGAAATCTTTTTTCTAATATATTGTTTATCTATATCAGAAGAGACACAGAAAACCTTTTCATGACCATTAAAAACCAGCTACAACTAGTTTGTGTCAAGAAAAAACAAGTGATTTCTGTTTGATCAAAAGTTCTAATATGTTTATGCAACAGCCATGATGTCATTATTATTTCTATTTAGGTATCTTTCATCAATAGAGAGATATGTCAGGTGAGTCCTCACTGTAAGATTTCCTGGATGTTACTACTATTCATGCTAAATTAGAAATTAAATATCATTAATTAAACAACATCCTTACATATAAATTATCTTTGATATTTGATTTGATAAGTGAGTAAAGTGATATTCCACTGTATTTTTTGAAGTTTCATTAATAGTATTGATTAAAATGCTTAATACATGTGTATATTTATTACTTTTTTTTTGCTTATGAGGATTATTTTACATTGTTATCTTGACTAACCTAAGTCTCCTAAGCTAGATAAATCTCATGAGATATTGGGATTATTACTTTAAATATT
>NW_013666002.1:53640-54500 GCF_000517525.1 Limulus polyphemus | reverse complement strand
ATAAGTGCATTCTAATCATTATGAGTTTTTGTATTGTTATAATACACACACTCTTACTTACATTAATATATAAAATTATACACATTAAATACTAAGATAATTGTTAATCCTGATCTACCTAGTTAAGTTTGATTTAACTACAAGTTACTAGTAACCTAATATGGCTGCATTCACTTGTGGTTATCATTTTGGGTCACAGACCAAACAGACCCACTCACACTCATTACTATTTTTACAATACACAACAGTATGCAGCTTGGAAGCACATTCCAATTAGGATGTGTTTCCAGGTCACATTACAATCTTCTGAAACCAACACAAGAACTTACTATAATAAACATTAGGATGTGTTTCCAGGGTCACATTACAATCTTCAGTAACCAACACAAGAACTTACTATAATAAACATCGTAAAATGATATTACTCTTTAGCTTATTATATTTTTAATTTATAACAATGAAAGGCAATTTTAGAGATTCAAAATGAAACTTTTCCTCTGTTATTGTTTTGCTCTTAAAATACTTCATAGTGTAGAAAAAGAAATAGATGAAAATATCTTAACATGACAATAAAGTAATGATAAAGCAAAAAATATGTACAACATTGGTGAATTATGACAATATTTTACTTATCTTAAAATACAAAAAGTTTAAATAAATCCTTACATAGTAAATTAAGAGTCTAAAACAGATATTTCTACCACAGTTGTTACATAATGCTGTGTAAAAATAGAATATTCAAATGTCCACATTTCTAACAAAACAGTTGTTTCATGTTTCAGAAAAAATAATCACATGTCCACGAAATAAACATGGCATTTTCAGACAAATGTACACCTGCATCCTGAGAGAAATATTGG
>NW_013666002.1:51494-53235 GCF_000517525.1 Limulus polyphemus | reverse complement strand
GGATTATGACAACCTTCATTTGTGTGTTCCACATGTCCGGACATCCCTAATATATATATACTAGTGGTGTACATCAAGTTTCATAACTGGTCTTCAAGTAAATCACACACACTTATCAGACCACAAAAAGGCCACATTTTCATCAGAATACAAAATAATTATATGTTAAATGATGTTGAAAAATTTCTCCTCTTACATTTATTTTTCCTGTAAACCTTTAAACAAATCAAAAACATTCAAGAAGAAAAGATATATATATTATGAAAGTCAAGTAAAGTACATTCTGAGCTCAGATTGTATCGATATTTTACAAATGTGAATGTATATACAATGTTGGCCCAAGGACCTTAAGTCAATTGTAAAATGTTGTAAATTATGTCCACTTAGTATTTCTTGATCAATGTAAACCCTATAACAAACCTCCCTGCAACAAAAACAGGTAGGTGGAGGTTGAACTAGTAATATTCATAAATACTAGGAAAAAAGGCACTTTTCAAGTGATGCTAGGATATTTTATGGTAAATAAAACAATGTTGAAAATACATTTATCTTTGTAAAATAATTAAGAAGCAGTTAATACATATCAGGACATGACATGAACTGACAGTCATCAATATTTCTTTTTGCTTCTCTGTGACTGACCTCATTTCGGGATACATTGTGCTCTCTCCATCACCAAGATTTATTTGCATATATTCATAGGTAAACAAACTAACCAATCCAATCTTAAAAATTGGATTGGAAACACATCAGAGAATTCTTTAGATCGAATCAGTCTCAACGGCCAATATGGAGATCAATTGCAGGCTTAGAAAAGTATGTGTCAAAACAGGACAAATTCATACAAATGAGTCAAAATTTATTTGTCAATGTTTTAAAGTTAACATTTATACCCTGATGTGCTAATACAGCATTTAAATGTATATTTTTCAAACAGAACATTTACCTACACAGAGGTGTTCTTTCCATAGCTTCTTTATTGAATTTAATCCTTCCCACACAAGATATATTACAAATTTGAAGGTTTTATTTACAGATGATAAATTTTGGTATCAAAATGCTACTTACCCATAACAATGTACCATTTTTGAAACAAATCTTTGGGAATATGACCAATTTTGTTTATAGACATATTGTGGCTTTGGCATCTGAATGCCCCATGCCCCATCAATCAACAAATCAAATCCTTTCCCACAGAAAATAATTCTTAGATAAACCCCTGCATACAAATGTGTGAAACAGAACATTGTAAAACCTGGTAACTTTGACCACTGATACTAACTTTGGCCAAAAAAAACTACAATATAATCTCTTATATCATACCTGAAAATTAATATTTCCATACAATTTTTTATTACAGTGTAAGGAATATATTTCTTCAAACACAGAAATATTAAATATGAAATAATTTTTATTTACTGTGGAGCTACTAGTGCCCATATTGGAACAGAATTTTGAGTGTGAAAAAAGTTCTTATCAAGCTTCTTATTGGGCTACTTATTTGCAAACTAGTATGATTTGTAAGTATATGATAATTGGTACCTACCTGCATTTTCTGTATTAATGAAATGTTTTTCTTCAACCTATTTTCTGATATGGCAAAAGTTAACAACCAATGTGGGGTCATGAACTTGGTAACATTGGACAAAGTTAATAATGGCTGGAGACGGCTTAAATGGGTAATGAAGAAAAACTTTAATATAAACTTATATTAAAGTTTTTCTTCATTACCCATTTAAGC
>NW_013666002.1:36253-51484 GCF_000517525.1 Limulus polyphemus | reverse complement strand
GCTTAAATGGGTAATGAAGAAAAACTTTAATATAAGTTTATATTAAAGTTTTTCTTCATTACCCATTTAAGCCGTCTCCAGCCATTATTAGTCTCAAAGTGGGTTCCTCGTCATCGAATTGGACAAAGTTATAAGCATCCTGGCCAATGTTAGCATACACATGGCCAGTGATGCCAAAACTATAATAATAGACTTAATTTGATACTAAATTGCTCACATTCTTTTTTATTTGCTTTTTAGTAGTGCTGGTGTTATTGCACTGTGGTGTGTCTCTGTTGTGCTGCCTGGACCAAGTTGTAGTATCCTATTAGCAGTATAAAGTAAAATCAGATAGCTTTAGTCATGATGTCTAATATAGGACTAGAAAGGATTTACCTCATCAACCTTGGAGGTATGACACCATTCCTTAATCTACCCTTCACAGTGCTCTCCAAGATATTGCCAAGGGACAATCTCAAAGGAATGTGACAAAAAATACAACATTCCAAGACGAACCCTTTAAAATAAATTGAAAGGTTTATATATCTTGAAACCTGAGCACCCTACAGTGTTATCAGAGTTAGAGAAAAGGATGATCATTGAACATTTGTTGAAACTATCAGATTGGGGCTTCTCCTTTGATAGGACAGACCTGAGAGTAACAGTCAAAATTTACTTGGATAAGCAAGGCCAGAATCAGAAAATGTTTAAAAATAATTATCCTGGAAAGCAGTGGACCGATCTGTTTATGAAAAGGCACCACAAAGATCTTGCGCAGTAAATAAACCAAAACATCACATCCAAAAAGACTAAAGTAGACCTAGAACAGGTACAAATATACTTCAATAACATAAGAGAAACACTGCAAGGCATACCACCTTAAAATATTGTCATTTATAATGAAACTAGCCTGGTAGATGATTCGAGAAAGTATAAAAGTTTGTTCAGAACAAGCATAAAATATCCAGAATGTTCAATTCACTTCAGTAAAAGTGCAATATCCTTGATGTTTGCTGGAATGGCAGCTGGAGACTTACTGCCTGTTGTCAGATTTTGAAAATAATATATACATAGGTTATTCTTTTTGCCAATTGTTGAAATAAGTGGCTTTTACTTATATTTCTTAACAGTATGAATATATACTATGTCGTTGTTGGGCTTAGGATGCTTCTACAGTAGGTGTATGTGACTTGTTAGAGATAAATTCAATGATGAATAAACAGCACACACTTTATTTGTTTTCAAATAATATATATTCGGAACAAGTTAAACCTATGTACAACAAAGTCTTCACACTACAGAGATTACAGGCATATCATAAACACTATTTATATATAGTTCTCTTATTCTTGTCAAAAGTCCACTTAGGCCTATTCAATTACTTTAGAATTTCAAGAAATTTAGAAAGTTGAACAATCTTCTCTATATTACTAATACTATTGTACTAGTATTCTGTGTGTGTGATTCACTTACAGTTACAGTTGTGATGCAAGTTACCGTAACTCGTTTGGTCTTTTTTCTTCTGAAGATCCTCTGTTCTTTTTGTCAAAGCATACCCAGGCTGATTCAATTACTTTAGAACCACACTTTGACAGAATAAAATTATCCTTCTTATTTTTTTTATACTGTTAGCTTCACTCTAATATATTAAACTTTAGGCCTACGTCAGTCGTTAGGTCTATCACATTTACGTTACATCACTTCACACCAACTATATTCTGTTTGCTTTTATCTGTCTAATACTGTATGTCTGCTACTTCCTGCTAGACTCATGCTATTTATATCTCTATTACATAGTCATCTGGCCATTTTCTATATTCTCGACACCAATTAGTTATTAAAAAAAAAACCTTCTACAATCATCTGCTTTTAACTCTTATTATAACAAATCTTAAAAATAATAAAATATTCACTCACAAATATAAATTAATCACCAGTATTTAAACCAAACAATCTTTTTATATCATGACACCTGTGTATGTTGTCTACTGGGCAGAAGATATGTGGGACTCCAGGACTCAGAGAAGTCCAAAGGGGCACATGATATAATAGGTCAAAGTCTGGATGGTTTGAGAAAGCAAGTTTTTGACAACTGGTTGAATACTATTCTTCTACCTTACCTCCATAAACAAGAAGGCAAAAATTGAAAATTGGCAGACTCCACAAGGAGAACACCAGCAGTGGGGAGGAAGAGTAGCAAGTGTGTGAGAAGAGTTAAGTATCTATTGGAAATACATTTTCAGTGTAAAAAAAATGTTAACTTCTGATATGTTACCTCCTCTCACAGAAAGCTAATATCCCACATTGCAAAAGTGGAGGGGCCGATGTAGGCACACAGATATCAAACCAAGAGGAAAGTGACTGCCCAGAATGAATGGTTGTACTTGGAGATGAAAAAGATACCTGTGGGGTACCTCACTACTTCTGAAACAGGCATGCTCTTTGCCCAGGAAATAGGAAGTGAATACAAAATGGCTGGAAAAGGAAGTTACTTGCGAATATGGTTTGATAGCTGCAAACTATAGTAACATAAAAATGGAATGAGCTATGTACACTCTCAACCTCAACCGGACAGATGGGGTTCCAAAATTCATCCTCGGCATTAGGAAGTTGAGGATGCAAAAAAAATTTGTAGTAACAACATTGTGGCTAGGGCATGTGGACAGTGTTATATATATATACCCAACAATCCAAACAATAAGTAAACAGTGTCATACATCTAGCAACTGGAATTATGATAACCAGAAAACTCCCCAAATCACTGTAGGAGCAAGAAGTACAGCAAACCTAATCTTGCATTATGGGGTATGGCATTGGTTGTTCACGATTCCATATTTTGAATAGCAGACCGACTCCAATTTATTCAATCAAATGGTCAGCAGGGATGGGCAGAAATCCCACTCTGCTTTACTCGGGTTTGATATTTGTGTGCCTACATCGGCCCCTCCACCTTTGCAATGTGTAATTCTAGCTTTCTTTGAGAGGAGGTAAGACTGTATCAAAAGTAAACATTTTTCTTATAATGAAAATGTATTTCCAACAGATACTTAACTCTTCCTCCCCACTGCTGGTGTTCTCCTTTTGGAGCCTGCCAATTCTCAAATGTGAGGACTGAGTGGGAATAGCAGAGGGAGCTAGATGCACTAGTATAGATAGCACATAATTGTTGGTGGAGAGTAGTCACATGATATGGACATGTTCAGAAATTGTGCAAAATTGATGGGGTACATAGACTGATGTGCTGATTGCAAAAATTATTTTAGAAATAGTTAGAGGGCAGGTGAACATCAAGATAGCTTTGTGTGAAAGGAGGTAAGACCATATCGGAATTACCAGGTTTTACAGTACTCACTTATGAAATATGTAAAGTAAAATAAATACATGTATATGTTCAAACAAAATATTTATTTTGTCCAGTTTACAAGCTAACTTGTTAAACAGAACACTGTCTGCATTTCAATAAGATAAATGTCAATATTTTAAATACAACATCCAAGTTAAACAGAATGCAAACTGGTGTGCCAAATAAAACTTATACATGTAAAACAAAACATTTACATGCTAGTGATTTTAAGTTACTATTTAGTTATGTTTTTCTTAAGATAGAATATTGACAATATGTAATACATGCATTTAAAACTAAACACATGTAAATGTTTAAATATATTAATTGTGATTATGTTTCAAAAATGAACATCTACACAGTTATGCTTCAAAAAAACACTTCAATGTTTATGATTGAGCCAAACCATTATATGATCTCAATAACCTGACTTCAAGAGAACACTTATTTGTCTATAATAGCAATCATTTAAGTTATGCTCTGCAACTCTGCTTGTATATATCTGCATGAAAAAAATATTAGTTGTTTCTTTCTCTTTCACATAAGCTATTACTCACTGAAAGAAAAACTAGAAAAATACATAAAAGAACACTTATGATGAAAGAGTAAATCTGAATAATTAGGAAATGGATGATACCAACATGTTTATTGTATTTCAATCATGCTGAACATATGTCTTCTTTGTTTTTTACAAGTAAATGAGGATTTGTAAAAATGAGAATAAAAATAATTAGAGGAGTGTTGACAAGGCAAATCCTGTCAAGGTACACTTACTGGATTGAGTAAGGTAGCCCTCCTCATACGACTTACGCTAGGCCCCAACATTCCTAGTTGCAGCCCTGACTATATGTCTGTAATAAAATTAAACTTGAAGTATTATTCTATGTTAATTATTATTTTATTTTTTAACTATAGAAGTATGTAACTCACTATAGTGCAAATGAAATCAAAACTTACTGATAGATAAGAGAGAATAATTCTTCTGCCTGGTGGCAGGCCTGTACTTTTGAGCCTGTTGATGTGACATTAGTTTGAGACAATTGATAGCAACAAAAACAGCAATATCATGTGGACAGTCAAAGTATCTTGTACCTTTCACTGATCCATCAGAATATCCACAATCCTGATGTGTCTGTAACAATAGAGATAATGTACCTTGATTAATAAATGACAAAAACTATACACTATGAAGCTATGTTTCCAAAATAAAACGCTTCAGCCATGTACCCTAGAAATTAAAAAAGTAGCAAAGCTTGGGTAGCTAATAAATTACTAGAAACATTTGTATATTTAGTTACATGTTAAACTGTGGATGGAAATAAGCCTTTAGCTTCAATACAACTACATGAATATATGTTGATTAAAGTAATAAAGCTTATTGTTATAAGAAATGTATTCAACAATACAATTCTTTTAATAATAAGCTTTACTATTTAACATGTCAAATGCATGCTATAGATTTGATTAGAATGTATTATTTGAAGCTTTTTTCTGTCAGTTACGGTTTGTGTTTTAGTGGAATGCTCCTGTAGAAGCTGTAAAGCAAATGCTGAGTGTACAATTAAAGAAAAATAACAAATTTGGTGTTACAAGGTCATTTATTTCTAGTATCAATCTGAACTCTTGTATTTTCTCTAGATAAGAGGACCGGTGTGTATGACATCACTGTGTTCCCAGATTTTGACTCAGCACAGAACAATAGTTAGGAGTTTTTTCTTTACTCTAACTCTTATACTGAGTTAAAGTGCTAAACACCACTTGTGATTCTTTTTTAGCTTTTTAAACAAACTTTTATTTGGTTTACCATAGAAAACATACTCAATATTTTGGTTAATGCATCATTGAGCTGAAAGATAAATTTTGTAAATGCAGATGCTCTCCTATGATGCCAGTAGATATGAGCCTCCCCTTTTTATATGACTCCAATCTATTCCCACCAGCCAAGTCATACATGATTGATCCAACTATTAAATCTATTTTCCATTATAGCCATTCACTCATGCATGTATTATTAACAAGGTCTTTTTTTCTCCAAGGTTAAGTACTAGTTCAGGCATTTGTCTGGAGGGATACTTAGTGCCCAACTAGTAAAGGTGGGTTTTTGATGGGAAGCTCCCATTTTACTCCCACATCAAATTCTTGGGTATTGAATCCTTTGTCTCTTTATTTTATTTTATTTTCTTTAATTATACCATAATTTATTTTTCTATCTCTCTTTTTGTATTTTCTTTTTCTTTGAGGTTAGTTGGAATTTGTTTAGAACAATAAGACTAGACTCCCATCAAGAAGCAAGAAGATCAGATGGCTTGTTGTGCTTTTCCTTCATAGTTAGTCTGAATGAGGTGAGAATCAAGGCTCCAATTGTTTTTTCCACGACAAAGTCTCCTGACTATATCTCTTCAGATACAAGAAGAGTGAAAAGAAATTGTCTATTTTTGAGTGTCCCTGATTATTTGAACCTCAACACCTATCACAAGTAAAGAAGAAGATGCCCGGGAAATTGTAAACCAATTAGTCTTACTTCTGTAATGGGGAAAATTCTAAAGTCAGATAAAAGAAGCATTGTGAAATCATCTAGTAAAATATGATGTCATAAAATAAAGGGACCAGTAGGAATGAGATAATACCAAATTGCCTTATTAACAGAACAAAGGAGATGATAAGAGATGGAACAATCATGCAGAAAAGAAAGGGAAGAGAGTATGATTTAAGAAAACATCCAATCACCCACCTGAACAGCCCGAGTCTTGGAACAGTGTGAAGTCTAAGAAGACAATCAACCTATATGGGGGGCATCCAAGGAAAAAATATCAGAAATAACAGTGTCCATTAAATGAATTTGTTCACTAGTATTATATGTAGGCATATCATATGTTTTCTACCTGCTTCTATTAATACAGAAATTGTAAAAATATTTTGTTTGTCTAGTTTCTATGCAGTTTTATCATAAACAGGGGTCCAGTAAATCCTCAAATTGCCTTGCTCTAGCTGCTTTGTTTCTTTGTTCTCTATGAAAGATAGTATCTATTCTGCCCAAGGAGGATGTTGCAGCATAATTCACTTAAGTGTTAAAAGGGTCAACAACTGTAATGTCCTTTACTGGCCAAATGAATGATGTCTGTATATTACAGTGAGCAAACAATAAGAGAAAGAATAAGAGCTTTCTTCCAAAATTGAAGCAACTATTCATTCTCAGTTCAACATAGTTTTTGATCATGACTACTTCACCAGCGATTCATCTTGAGAGAACGAAAGCTGACAATCTACTCAACAATCCTGTAGAAGTGAGTGTCTGCTTATTTGCACAAGTACACATTACATTTTCTTTTTGTTTCACCTCAATAAAGATTGTGTTCATTTTTTCAAACTTCAACAGTCTTTTTATTTTTCAAGCAAAATTAAAAGTCAGTCAAGATTTCAGATTGAGATTTCCCCCAAATTTCCTGGTCAATCTTACTGTTATTAATCAGACCTATCCAATAAGTGTGCAGAAATTAGTTTTACCTGAAAATACCAAACTAGCTTGAATGTTCTTAAAGGCATCGACCTCCTCCTTCATCACATTTTGTTTTCAAGTGCACAGTGTTTTTTTTATGGATGAAGTTTGGAAATATAAGCATTTTCACATAAAACATTTTCTTTCCAACTTTCTTGTAAGCCATGCAGAATATTTTTAGATTCCCCATTGTCTTTTTTTCACTTACGAGCAAACTGTAACATTGGTATCCATAGCATAAACATGTTATACTGGTAGAATCAGTAGGCTTTGAACTTTCACTGCCCTCAACTTACCCTTTTAATCATTTTAGCAATTTTTTCTCCTTTTCTTTTCACATCACAAATGAAAACTCTACTGTTACTTCATCATTTTATTGTGCATATGGGAAAGTATAAATGTGAATTAATGAAATACTAAACTGATACTAATAAATTTGGCATTTGGATGACCTTTATTAATAATACCGTCAGTTAACCCTTATGGCAGATCTAATAATTAGAGCTTTTAAAACATCAAGCATGCTTGTGATGTTAATTTAATTTCTCTCTTGTTTAGTTTCCAATTCCTCCTTCTCTCTAAATTTCAAAGACTTTGACTTGTGTGATGCTTCTTTGTTTTAGGTAATGAGCATGGTTGCCAGGTTGGCCTTTTTATGGCCAAATTCCAGCAATTTTACCTTTTTCTACTGTGTTTGGCCATGAAAATTTTGGTTTGGTCTTTTTTCATATTTTGGCCAAACTTTTTTGGTAAATTATGGTCAATTTTCCATACAATTTTATTTGTTTCTGTTTATATATACTTCTACAGGATGAGGCAACACGATGTTTGTACACATACAACATCGTATGTTGCATTATTAAGTAGTAGTAGAACGTTTTACACATTGCGATGTGTGTGTCATGTGTTCCATTGCAGATATTGAAGAAATTATATGAGTTTTATTTCTTAAACCTGATAACCCTTTATTTACTATGTCTCCTAAGTGGAAACCGTATTATGATAGTGGCAGGAAATACAATAAAAGTGAAAGTTGGTCTTTTTTAACCATTAATTTGGCTATAAATCTCCCCAACCCCCTGGCAACCCTGGTAATGAGCTAATAATTAATTATAGTGTTGTGTAGTAACTGCTAAGTAATTTCCAACTAACTCCTCAATTTGCACAATGCACCACTTTTGTATGTTGTAATGCCACTTACTAACCACTTGTTCATTTATTCATTCACAGGAAGTACTGAGTACTTCATGAAACGTAAAATGTGGTGAGTAGAAATCACCGATTTTTCTTGCCAAGATGGACATCTCAATATACATTTGCTAATCAAATTGTGGATAATTTAAACGATATCGAAGCAAACAGTGTAAAATCTAATCAAAGCCATTAGAGGTCATGATTTTGTCCAATTCAGTTTGATTATGGTTCAGGGGATGAAATGTTCCAAAATAGTTTATTTCCCCTTGTGGGAAAGTAACTTTTTTTCACTCTCCCACACATTTCAGTTATTTCCATTGAAAAACATGGTTGCTGGAAATCAACAAATTAATTGAATTCTCATGCACTAAATAGATTTTCCTTTATAAAATGGTAGATCTACTGGATATGGAGTTTACATTTAAAACATGATGGTATATTAAGAATGCAAACAGTTATTGGCTTAATAAATGCAATACTTCATGTAAACGATAAGTTTATTCATACGTATTAAACTTTTAATGAAACAACATTACACTCTTTATGACTCTGTATGCATTTAAATGGAAGAACTATGGAAAGTCACTGCTTCTTAATGTTTATCAATATTTTAGCTAAAGAAGAAAACTACATAATCCACATCACTTCATAAAAATAAAAATACATTAAACTATAGATTAAAAAGTCTACAGAATAAAACAGACTAAGAAGAAATATTCATCACATCACTTTAAGTTAGAGCATTTACTTATTTGTAAATGTTGACTAGATTTAACTAGAAACTTCAAGGGGAGGGTTTACTAAATGACCCAGGTCTAATTCAAACAGAAAAAAAAGAAACTGTTAAATAGTGCAAATGCTCTTGACTAGAGCTAGTAAAATACTTGAAAAAAAGGCTTTACTAATAACCTAAATCTAAATTATTCCAACAAAAAGCAGTTCAATAGTTCAAACTCTCTCATCAGAATCTATTTCACTAACAGTTATAACACAGGTGGACACATCTTGTATATCAAATTGCAGTTCTCAGACTTTATAATTTTCCTATACTGAAAATGTATTTCCAACAGGTATTTACCTACTCTCACAAAAATAGCTATTCATGTTCAGTGCTGCCTTCTATGATAAAAAATTTGTTTTTGTGTGCCACAAGCCTTGAGCTCCCACATACCTTACAATCAACTGGTTCAAATGTATCTCATGTGTAAATCATCATGCAACAACCCTCCTGCAATAAGAGTGATACATTCTGATACATGTGACTCCCTCTATTTGATAGTTCAAGCTCTCTCATCAGAATCTATTTCACTAAAAGTTATAACACAGGTGGACACATCTTGTATATCAAATTGCAGTTCTCAGACTTTATAATTTTCCTATACTGAAAATGTATTTCCAACAGGTATTTACCTACTCTCACAAAAATAGCTATTCATGTTCAGTGCTGCCTTCTATGATAAAAAATTTGTTTTTGTGTGCCACAAGCCTTGAGCTCCCACATACCTTACAATCAACTGGTTCAAATGTATCTCATGTGTAAATCATCATGCAACAACCCTCCTGCAATAAGAGTGATACATTCTGATACATGTGACTCCCTCTATTTGATTCAACTAAACTATCAATTCGTGTTTTGGAAGAAAATGTAAGGACCTATTTTCAGTGGAGAGGAAGGGTTGGAAGTGTGAGAGGAGGTAAGCACTTATTGGAAATACATTTTCAGTATAGGAAAATTATAACTTCCAATACCGTACATAACCTTCGATCACATAAATATCTAGAATCACACATTGAATAGGTGGAGGGACTGGTGCGAGGGAAAAGCAAAGTAGCGTTCCTTGAAAGTGTCCAAAGAACTCCCTAAAAGAATAGATCCTCACAGTAGAAGATAATCCATACGAGACTGCACCACATCTGTACCAGGTATAATCTTCGCCCAGTGTGGAATGAGGTGTTGCAGACATGGGCAGAAAAAAGGAAGGAGCACATCTCTACAAGAGAACAATGGTGGGGTATGTATTACCATATACCAAATCTCAATATCACAGAATACAGGAACATGGGTGAAAGTAAAATAATGTGCCCCTAGGGGTAGAGTGGCTAGGGTGCAACAGACTGTACATGGCAAGTCAACAGCATCCAAAACCCAGGCACTGGGAACCGACATACATGGGGTAGGATGAGGATCATACCATCTGTAAGTCAACTGAAATCCAAAACCCAGCCACTGGAAACCGACATCCATGTGGAGGTATGATATGGGATCCCAATTGAAGGGGTGAACTGCAATTTTGATGGCTCACTCCAAAGCTATCACATCCCCTCAGATAAACCTGCACAGAGATGGAGCATCAAATTAGAGGGCATCTCAATATCTACACCAGCTGAACACCACCACCCTACTCTCAACTGAATGCATTATCATTATTTGTATCTTATATCATTATCACATTCAGGAAGATGCCTCCACGGTCCACCACCCCAGTGAATTGGAACTGGAAAGTGGTAAGGACTCCTTTACTCCACTAGAAGAAAAAGGGTAGAGAAAATGTGGTGGAGAGTTTGCAGGGATGTCAACACTAGAAACAGTGCAAGGGGAGACTACAAAAACCCTATTTTGAAAAGCAGACCACTCCCGATGGCAGGGATGGACAGCTATCCCCTTCTGCTTTACCCATGAAATTCATGGGTTAGTAGAATCCAGAATAGGCATATGAATGGAGCAAATATATCATGAGGGAACCCACGAGTTATCTTGTGGAACATCCCATCTCAGCAATGTGCATTTAGTGGGCATGGAAATTATAATTGTTAATCCATCATGGCCTTACAGTGTGTACCTGGACCAGTGTACCTAGACAGGAATCACTTACCACAGAGTGAGATCTATAAAGAAAAAAGGTGCATGCCCCTCAAAAATAAGAGGTATATATACAAAAAGGTATCTTATCCAGTCACAGTCTCACTGAAGAGTATGAAACATGGAGACAAGTGGAAGAGGGTACCGCAACAAGGAAGAAACATCTACCAGAAGCAGATAATGGGAAATAAACATATGAGGTGTAGTCCCAGTGCTCGATGAAAGAAGAACCTTTAATGTACAATCAGGGTGAGATGCAGGTCAAAGGGAAGATGTCTCACCAGGAACTGATTGGGGGAGGACAAAGAAAAAAAGGACAATCGAATCAAAAGCCAAATCCAAAGAGCAAGGGAGGAAGTAAAAAGTCACAAACAGAGGGATGGGGCCAGGGAATAAAACAGCAGGAAAGAGAACCAACAGAAAGAAGCCTTGAAGGCAACGAGGAAAACCCAGAGCATGTACGGGACACAAAAGGCCATACAGATCTGACCAGGAATAAAGGTGGAAGATGAAAGGAAATGAAAAGGAAGAGCATGCCACATGACCTGCCAAAGTGGATGATAGCAAAAACTCAATCCAGAATGAAAAGAACAGATCAAGCTGAAGCAGCTGAGAAAACCAGATCTGTGTCAGTGAGGAAGGAGCAATCAGAAAGACCTAATACAGAGTGGCAAGGATAATTGAAATCACCCGGGAAAGATAATGAATGAGATGAGATATAAAGGTATAAATATGTCCCAATCCTCTCTGAATGCATCAACAGCCAAGGCAAGTGGCAGAGTAACCAGAGACAAAGGATTAACAGAGTCTGCCCCCCAAACAGGCAACAGATATTAAAGTGCAGAGAAGCAACCAAACAAAACACAATCTGCTTGATGTTAAGCTAAGGCAAAATGAATCAAAGCCCATGGAGGGCGAGGAATGCCAGAAAAGTCAAAGAGAGACAAAAAAGCCCAGCATGAACTAAAAATAAAATGTTTGGAAAAGGAGGGAAAAAAAATATAAAAAGGGCTGAGGTAGGCCTGGGAAGGCCAAGTCATAATCAGGTGGAGGAAAATTGTCATAACAGACATCATCCCATCAAGTTTGGCAGTTTGAAATGGAAGGTGAGCAATAGTGAAAGAAGATTGGGTAGACCTCGGACTCAGGGGTCCTCAAAAGCGAAATTAAGGTAAGAAGTATAAAATTTATTTTTTTTTACAAAAATTTAAAAGATGTTATATTGTAAAATTAGGTAAGTGTATACTGAAAATAAAAATATTAGTAGATGGTAATTGTTGAAGAAATAATATATTTAACTTAATTTACGATTTACCAGAAAGATGAATGACAGCTAAGCCTAAAATTACAAAGACAATTGTTAAGCCTAAACTAACATTGTAGTACAAAAGGATATCACTAAATGTTAATTAAAAACTCTAACTAAACATATGTTATTGAAACCAAATAACTACAAATAATAATATTAATATCAAAATATTCAAAAAGCAATAACAGTAAAACAGCTTATCTGTCCAAAGTCAGTAGACAGTATTCCAAATGTATGAGCCCCCAAGTTCAAGGCCCAACAAAAGTCAACTCATATAACAGTCAATCTCCCAATATATTAAAGCTGACAATTCCTCTGTCGAGTACCACCACCTAAAGCCTGGGTAATTGTGCTGGAAGTGAATGAAAACATTTTCGAAGTGCAAACAGAAGCCTCAGTGAAAACCAAAAAAAAAAAGTGAATTAGCAATAAAGGTAAGTTATCATTTAAAAAAAGGTAAAGTAAGTAGAAAAAAAAAAGAAAGAAAATATCTCCACTTCATATGAAATTAAAAAAAAAGCATGGGAAGAGGGCACAAACAAAAAACTTCTTGATGATAGCACTGCCAAACGAGAAGTGATAGTTCAGTAGAATCAAATAGAGGAAGTCACATGCTTCTGGAGAACGTGTTGTACTCTTATTGGTGGAGGGTTGTCGCATAATGCGAGACACATTTAAACCAGTAGATTGTAAGTTACATGGTAGTTCAAGGCTTGTGGCATGCAAAAAGCAGTTTTTGCATATAGAAAGCAGCAATGAACGAGAATAGTTGTTTACGTGAGAAGAGGTAATGTACCATATTGGAACCATCGTTTGTGCATATATTTGGTGACCTCTGAGTTACTTTTTCCTAAGCTCCACCTGGCATACACACATTCAGAATTATATGTGCCAATTTGATAGTCACTCAACATCACTATCATGAGGTTACTGAGTGAATGTGATCTCAAAAAAGCTCTCTAGTCTGTTTTGATCCATTTCATTACAGAAAGGTTTCTTTCAGCATCAGAGGTACTGACTGGTAGAACAAGTATGATTTGTAATAAAGCACAGATGTTAGGTAGATCTCTTTCTTCATCTAACAGTATTCTGCTCAGTAGATTTTGTGAGCTAGTTTTTCCTTCACCAACTTTAAATGGACCCATTTGACTATACATAGGGAGGATTAAATCCTTTTTACTCCATGGTTTTGTTAAAATACTTTGCCAAGACTTCAGCTACATCTTCACCAAAGTTATCTAAATTATTTTTATTTTTAGGCCAAGATTTCACTTTGAAAATCTGAGCATTCTGACACACATTTTCTTCTTTTTCAAGCACATCTTTGAACCTTTCTTGAATAGAATAAATTGCAACTGACAAAAAAAAAAATTCAGATCTTTAACCAAAATGTCATTTGTGCTTTCAACTGTTTATCCTATTTCTAGTGACAAAGAACCTAAATTTGTAAGATTACTCCTTGCAGTGTGTATGTTTGATTTCACTTTTTCCTTCACATTGAACTGCCTTAGTGTTTTCAATGTTGCCTTGATCTTAGATTGGATGTATACCATGATATAAGAAGTTTCTTGCAGCGCCAAGCTGATATACATGAGCAACTCAAAAAATATCTTTTATTATAAATATTGCTAATACTTATTTTAGTAGTGTAAGTTCTTTCCTTAATTTAGATGCTTTGCCATAAATTTCTGCACATTTACTTCCAATTTCTTCAATGATTTTGGCTGTATGTATCACCAGTGGTTGCCACACTTCAGTCACTGTACTTAATGCTGGTGCTCAGTGACAAATCCATCGTGTTCCATAAACATTTTCTGGAGATAAAAATTTGCTGTTTAATGTCAAATGGGTATTTTTCAGTGCAGCTTTATGTAGCGATGAAAATTTCTAAAACTTTTATATAGCCTGCAATAACTCAGACATTTGTGGAACCAGTCTTCACATTTTTGATGCATCATTCAATGATAGTTCAACATTGCAACAGATATCAACATTCTATGGTAGAAACTACAATAATTTCTGATACACTCCATTTCAAATACCGAAATTCACAGCAACTCAGCCAGAAATAAGATGAGGCCTGACAAATTACCCACTCATAAATATTTTTTCAAACTGGTGCACAAGTGGTCAAAAATGTGATCTGCATCAGGCTTTTCCACATTGTACACACATAAAAATACAGTGTGAGGTTCATAATTTCTCAAGTATTGCACATACACAATTTCCTCCTCCAATGAAGAAACATCTGTACTACTGTCACATAATACAGAAAAAAATATGGTGATTTGAATATCATTTACCAAAGCCGCATACAAATCTTCAGCAATTAATTTCACAAACCCTGCACAAGCTTTATCATATAAATACCTCAATGTAAAATTGGCACACTAAAATCCACCATATCTTTCTAAAAGTTGGAGATCACCTGTGAAAACTTTATATGACTGATTGCATTTTGCAATTTTGAATACAGTCACAAATCTTTTGAACATCAGTTCTTTGTTGGCTTCATCTAGTTTTGAAGCCAATTTAACTATAGGCTGCTTTTCAGGTAGAATCAGTTTTGACAAAGTTGCAGCTTCACAGTGTCTGTGCAAATCACTGGATTGATGCATTTTGATGAATTGTAGCTTCATAGTTGTTGTTCCCTTTATAAAAGTATTACTGTATTGCTCTGCATGACCAACTAGTAAAAGTACCTGGCACTATTCGGGTTATTAGGTTGATTTATCCTAGATGAGGATGATGTCAGTGTGTGTACTCTGAACCCATTTTAGCATAAAAATACAACCTCTATACTTTTATTGCTCATTTACAGGATGTGGCCCATTTATAGAGGTAACCTTCCCTCTGACTTGTCCTCCGATTGTAAACTTAAATAATAAAAAGAAATATTAAAAAACAAACCTCTTTAATTAACGAAGCCTTTAAGTTAGAAAACAATAAATATTTTTTTTTTAATTTTGTAGTTTATAGATTTCATTTTATACTTTCAGCACATAACCTCTTAACAGCAATATTAATTATAATTTTATTGCTAAGCAACA
>NW_013666002.1:22741-35286 GCF_000517525.1 Limulus polyphemus | reverse complement strand
GTCAGCTTTGTACCAGGAGACAAGGTGTGGTTGTATAAATCCCCAGGAAAGACCCAAAAGGGGAAGTCTCCTAAGTTGTCTTCTCCATGGGAAGGCCCATATGACATAGTCGATCGTCTCTCAGACATGACTTTCCGAGTAAAATGTGGTCAGCGAGGTAAGACAAAGGTGGTGGATGTCAACAGGCTTTGGCATTATCATGGTCCAGGACATTTCAGTTGGGATGAAGTGAACAATGGAACAAATGATGCTGCTGAAGACGTGTCACCTGAAAAAGTCACTGTTGAAGACGTGTCACCTGAAAAAGTCACTGTTGAAGAAGAAACTCTACCTGGTTTTGAGAAGGAAAACAGTGAAGCCGTTAATGAAGTTACTACCACTGATGTGAATTCTACCGATAATGGGACATTTCCTTATGGAGCAGATGAACCCCACATTAAGCAGAAGTCAATGAGATGGAGACCAGTACAGAAGAAGATATGTCCTTTAAAATTAAGAGACTTTGATGTATTTTAATTTTGTGTTTGTAAATTCTGTACATTTAAATAAGTTATTGTTAATTATCTATTGATTAAATGTAAGTGGCTATTGTTCGGGATGAACAATACTAAAGAAGGGGCAGTGTTACAACAGCAGAAGTCACGCGATGCTGGGAGCATGCACGCTGGAGTTTCTTGAATGATCATGAAGGTCCGAGTGCATTCGAGATGCCCTCTTTTTAGTATACAAGCCTAGCGAGAAAAACCAGCGGGATTGAGGAGATAAATAAAGAGACAATTGAGTCGAACGAACAGTAGGCACCGAAGTAAAGTGTGTGAATCACTATGATTTATAGCATATGTTATAAAGGTTGTTAAGTTTAAAGTGACTATGGAAATTCTGTGTATTACAAAAAAGTTGTATTGAGAAAGAATAAACTAGTTTTAATCAAGAAAGGACTTGTATCGCTGAAGTTTCTCAGAAAGAAACAATCAAGCAGATATGTAACAATACCATCTGTGGAGTGAAAATCCTGATGCTACTGACAGATATGTAGAATGTATGGTGCACTATGATTTCAGATAATCAGCTGTGGGAATAAGCTTTAACATATTGTTTCAGTATTGCTGTATGCATCCTGTTGTTGATCAGTGAGAAGAAATGCTGTTGTATACATACAGGCAAACAGGTAAGTGTAAACAAATACTAAAATAAGTAACTGCCAACAGATTGCCTTAGTTCAGTTTTTACATATGTAAAAGTTCTTTACTTGCATGACAAACCAATGTCACTGTGAAAGTGTTTATGTTGTATGGATGAAAGCAATGCCATGAAGCTATGTTGTTAGTAGTGCATGGTTAGATACATGCATGGGTAGTCTAAATTAATATTTATCAAGCAGAAATCAGGCAATGAGTGAACAAAATAATTTCTTGTGACTTAAAAGGTGTGAACAAAACACGTAAAATAGGTCTGCACTCACTCACTACAGTACCATCAGGGGTTAGAGAGGAAAATGATTGACAGATTGTGAAATCACCAACCTATAAAACAATAAAAACTGAAGTTTAAGTCTTTTTTTTAAAGGTTTCTTTTGAAATAAAAGGAACTAAAACTTAGATAACATAAAACTACAAATTATAACATACATTATAATGTTAATTTCATTGACATACATTGATAGTAAAGTTGTTTAATTAAGTTTTGAATGTTACTCAATGACTTGCATAGAAAGGGATTTTAAAGGGGTACCCATTGTGAAAGGGTTAAGGTTTAAATCCCAAGAACAGATAAAGCAATAGAAACCAATAAGCCTAAGTTTTGTGATAAAAATCATGTTCACTACAGATGTTTTGCCCACATTCCTCTTAATTATTTTAAACACCTCTGATTTTGAATCAGCAAAAAATATACAGTTTCAAAGCTTTATTCAGAGCGTTTTCTTTATTTGTTTTTCCTGTCATAATGCAGCTATGACTTAATAGTATCATTATATATAGTAAGTGGGTGGTAAGTGGTATTTGCTAAACAATTAACCTTCAGGCTTATTGATCAACTATGTTCAACTAATCGATAATTCTTATATGAGACTTGGATAGATGGAATAATTGAAAATATTAATAATCAGAAACACTAATTTTGATTAGTCAATTTTTGTGAGTCATGATACTACTCAGTTAAGCTGAACAGCCTTGAATTAATCAAAAATAATAATGAGAAATCATAATGGCAATATTTTGATGCTCAAAGGTAATCAGTTATATCAATCCATTTAATCATCTAGCTCTAATTAAGTATATGATCTGTTTGATGCATATGAAATAAAAAAATATATTATAATTTAGAAAACAGTTAAAACATTGCCAACATATGTACTTCCAATGATTGGCACTGATATACAATTAACAATGTACCAAACTACTTACTTTCTCTTGATAGGAATAATGTTTTAAATACCTATGATCATAATGATTTTTGTTTGATGTTTTAAACCTACATATGATCTAAATTTTTCATATTTTGAATTAAAATTGATTTTAAACATATACTAACCTTCCAATACAAAAAAACTTTCTTTGTTGAGTTGCTCTCATACTTTCAACAAGGTGTGACTAAAGTTCTGAATTTCCTTGACACAATGAAGAGCAGGTGTCAACTTACTTATTATTCTCCACTCACCCACTTTCCCCATGACTTATTGCATTTGCATCAAAATGATGTATGTCAGCACTACTTTCCCTCCATAATCTATAACCTGTTGTTAGGTGGTTTCCATCATAACTTCAACTATGAAATCTGGATCATGATGGGAAAGCTTATACACATCCACCTTATGTAAGTGCAATAAGTCACATGTAAGGTGGGAGAGTGGAGAAATATGGGTAAGTTGATGCATGCTCTGCATTGAGTCATGAGCATTCAGAACTTTATTTGCATGTTTGTTTATAGTATGAGAGCAAATCAACATGGAAAATATTTTCATATTTCAAAGATACATCTGCTTGTTTTGAATTGTGGGATATAATGATAAAACTTTTGGAATTTTACTAGAAAACAATTTGTATTCATAATTTATTTTCATGATCTGTTGCAGATTCTTAAAAATTCTCTCACTTCAGAATTTTTAAGGTGCTTTCAGTATTAGAATAATTATAGTTACTGAATCTAAAATGAAATACTGCTTTTATAATTTTCTACACATATGTTTGTTATATCTTACCATATAATAACATGTTACAACTGAAAGTGAATATTGTGACTCTTTTTATCATCATATTAAGAGCACAAGCTTTTAGAGATGAAGACTTGTGGTGACCAGACAGATTCTGTTTTATAGTTTCACTAAATGAATAAAATCTAACCAGAAAAGATTTAGAAACATCTACTGTAAGTTAAGAATGTTTAAATAAAAATACATACCAAAAGCTCCACACCAAACATTATTCCCTGTCCAATTTCAGTTACAATGCCTTTATATCTAACAATCCCCACTGCTGGCTCCTTTCCTTCACTAAAATTAACAGTGACAAGTGAACCTACAGAAATAATAGAGGCCTCTCCAAGCCATTGTTTGTTGAAGTAAACTTTAGTTCTTTCCTGGACTGGATTAATTGGAAGTAAAATGTCAGATTCAAAGGATGTGAGTTCTTCAATCTCAGGAGAAAGGCAAGTCACAGTGATCATGTCATCATCAACTGATCGCAGGCAATACAAGTTCTGAGAACAGCAGTTTTTTAGATGTTCTTGAGGATTAAGTTCTATTAGTAAAGAACCTCGGTATAACTGCACCTCTCTTTCTTTTGAATGGAATTTGTCAACTTCTAAAGATGCAAACTCTTCATATGCAGTGCTTAATTTTTCAGCAAGACAGTCAACCAGTAGTAAGAATCTCCGTTGATGGATTAGTTCACTCATGCTCAGTCACATTTTGTATGGATTATAATTCTTTTTTCACCTATAAAGAGAAAAAATTAAAAATATATAATTTCTTTAATTTGGACATTCATTGAAATGTAGGTACACATGTAAACTGATCCTTTTTTGTATGCATCTACAAGGAAATTATTATACTTCTGTAAATAAGCTTTTACTACATGGCAATGCTTTAGTACAGTGAAATACTGCTACACTGAAAAAAAAAAGACAGATTAAAGACTTTAACTGCTGTTATTGCAGAAATTTAAGAAAACCAGAACAAATAATGGTAAGCAAAATTTTCCTCCATCATCTACCCATTCACCTTTGAATTGTATATCTCTACAAACCTTTGAATCCTCAAACCAAATTTCTTTGCAACATCAACAATGAAAAAAAAAGGGAACTTAGGGATGGTTGCACTCATGTCATTCAAAATCTATACTGAAAATAACAGTAAATACCCTCCCCCAGAGGGAAAAAGAAATACCAACCTTTGTTGTATAAGATATATACATTTTTTGCTTTTCTAAGAGGGAACAACAGGATTACTTAATGACAAAAGTTAACATTTTCTAACACTGAAGATGTATTTCCAATAGGTACTTATCTTTCTCACCCAAAGCTATCTCGACCTTGATTTGCTCTCTAAGCATTGCTAAAATTTCCAACAGCACAACAGTTGTTTCTACCTCTCTATTTTTTGTGCCACTGCAGCAGCATGTGCTGATCATGTGACTACCCTCCACCAATCATACTGCGCCACATATACTAGCTCAATCCTCACATTCAAGAATTGGCAGATACAAGCTAAAATACCAGAATATCAGTGTGGAAGAAGGGCAGGAAGTGGGTGAAAGGAGGTAAGTCCCTATCAGAAATACATTTTCAGTGTTAGAAAATGTTAACTTCCAAAACAGTACTACCTCCTCTCACCCAAAGCTAGAATCCCACATTGTAAATATGGAGGGGCCAGAGAAAGCTCAACATCAGTCAAACAAGTGAAGAACAACCACCATGAATGAATAGGTGTGCCATAATTAGAAAAGGAAGCATACCTGAGGGGTATAGCACTGCTTCTGGGACAGGTATGCTCTTTGCCCAGTACTGAATACAGGAAGACATATGGGCAGCATGTAATAGCCAGGCATCATGTCATGTAATAGACTCTGCCCATGGACAATAGATAACATCTAAGTCATCCACATACACATCAAGAGTGAGCACATGACACAATGATAGGTAGAACTGAGGAAGGTGCCGGAGAATCAGATAAGTATACATGGCTAGAGCTAAAGGAACATCAAATGTATCAGAATAGGCCAAGTGCAGTTCACCTAGGCACCTTGCATAAGTTTGTAAGATCAACAAGTGTGATCCACCCAAGCAAAAAACATCCCAAGGAAGCACCTTGGATATATATATATATATATTATGATAGCAAAGTGTGATCAGCCCAGGCAATACATCTGGGGGAACCACCTTGGTATAAGTCGGATTATATCAAGTGCAGTCTTGTTCTTAAGATATTGAGAGATCAACAAGAGCAGTTTGCCAAGACAAAAACATCTGAGAAAAACAACTTGTAATATTACTGAGTAAGGCAAGTGCAGTCCATCCAGACAGAAAACATCCAGAGGAAGCACCTTGCATAAAAAAAAAAATACATATTTTGTGAACAACAAGTGCAGTCAACCCAGGCAAGAAACATCCAGGAGAAGCACCTTGGGATATTATTGTGTATGTCAAGTGCAGTCCATCAGGGCAGAAAACATCCATGGAAGCATCTTGCATGAGAAATTTATTTCGTGATTAACAAATACAACCATTTCAGACAAATCATCCGGGAGAAGCACCTTGGATTGACAATAGTATGGTATAGCATAATATTAAGTAGAACAATGATAGCCCTCTTTTCATTGAGGGGGATGCATATGAGCAATGAATTCTGAATTGGTTAATTGTATAAACTCCACTCCTGAGAAACCTCCATGGTCCACCACACCAGCAACTGGGAATCGGCAGTGGCAAGGACTCCCATTTTCCACTAGAAGAAAGGGGGGATACACATTGGGGAGTCCAGAGGAACAACACACTGGAGACAGTGCAATGGGTGTCTGCGTTTCCTTATTTTGAAAAACAGAAAGACCCCAAAAAATCACGGGTCAGTAGGGATGGGCAAAAATCCCTATTTGATTTACTCATGAAGTCTATGAGTGACAGCCCATGATACATGTACAGTGATAATAAACTATATATATATATATATATATATATATTAACAGGTAGATAGATAGACAGATACACCCCACCAGATAAGCGGCCGGTGATCTTACAGAAACACACCATCTTCACAGTGAGCATTATTAAAGTATACAGATTTAGTACTAAGATATAAAAATCAGCATACATCACTAGGCAACACCTGCCACTAAGTGGGATCCTGAAATACAATAAAAAGCAACAGAATAAGATAAAAAAGAATAATAATATGTCAACTTATCCCAGTCAAAGGTAAACAGATGTGTGGAGAATCACCACAGGAGGAAGACAATCTCTGATCAGAGACGACACAGTCAGGTCATGCAGATAATGCACAACAAATGTATTGGAAGTTGTCCACATACCCTCCTGAATAATCTCCTCCAAATGACGACAGATCTGAGTAGATAAAGGCAGTTAAATGACATATTTGGTGCAAAGAGACATTGTGCAGCCATTAACTTTCAATGGACAAGTCAGATAACAAACCCAACCATTAAGGGTAATAAGAGATAGGTCATGGGAAACAAAGGGATTCCACGGAAGAAAATAGCAAGAACAGGAACCACAAAAGGAGTCAGTACGAGACACATAACAACAAAGGGAAAGAACAAGACAGAGAAGATGATCCAGATCCAATGAGAGTAAAGATGGGAAATAGAATGTAAAGAAATAGGAGAAAAAGCTAAACAACCTTCATGGGCAGCAGATGTCTCAAGAAGGAAGGCACGATCTGGATAAAGGAAACATAAGAAGAATGGTAAAGGTTGCAGGAAACATTAATAGCATAAATATCAGAACAACAATGACCACAAGCCAGGAGAAGGAAATAGGTATTAAGAGAAAGATGGTACAAATAACACGTAGCAATGAGTTCAAAGGAAGGACCAGAAAGGGCTGGAAGAACCACAATAAGATCCCTGTCCGCAAGCACAAAAGGACGGGAAGGACAAACTAGACAAAAGGAATGGAAAAGGAGGGAATAATCAGGTAGTAGAAGGATTTATGAAAACGAAAGAAACAGAAAGTGTTGGTCATGGCAGCCTGATAGCTAATAACATTAAACACAGAGAAACCCTGATCAAATAACCAGGTAAAGAACTGGGACAGATGAGGAACAGAAAGACAGGAAGGGCAGAAGCCACAGCAAATGGACCACTGTCTGAAGGTAGACCAATGTCTCTGGTACACAGACAAAGAGGAAGGCTGAATGGTATGGGTAAGTAAAGACACTAAACGAGGGGTGAGTCCCTGAGCTGAGGTGATGGACCGGACAAAAGCCATGCATGAAGATGGAGTTTGGTGATGTCAGGGCAAATCACATCTGATTGAGGTTGTTGGAGGAGCAACTTGGATGAAGGTAAGGGCAGGGGCTGTTACACCAGTAAGAGCCAGAGCAGAGGAAACCATGTCTGAGCTGGCCAATATGGAGCAACCAGCAAAAATATGACAAGGAGTGGTCTGAATGAGGGAAACAACTCTGGAGATGAGTCAGATTGGAGAGTAAGCCTATAGATGAATGCCCCTCTAATCCTGACTGAAGTCATCCACCTCCAGAGCTGAGTAAGTGGCAAATGCATCTATATGTGGTATTCCCAGGTGAGAATGCACCCATTGAAACACCTGAGGATGAATGTACCACTCTGTAGGAAGAACTTTTTTGGGACAAGACAAGCTGTTTGCCACCAGATTCATGATCCCAGAACATGACATGCTAAGAACTTTATATCATAATTGTGGGCCCTTTAAAGGAAGTCTAGAAAACACAGAAAACTGTCTTTGTTCCCCCTTGTTTGCTTATATAGCTGACAACAGTGGAACTGTTGGAATGAACCATAACAACCTACCCACACAGGAATGAGAGGAAATGATTCAGAGCCCAATGAACTGCCAAAAGTTCCAGGAGGTTGATATGGAAAGTAGCTTCCTCAGTTGACCACTGACTTGAAATCTCCTGAGAGTCGAGGGAAGCCCCCAACCTACCAAGGAAGCATTCATGAACAGATGAGAGTCAGAATGAGGCAGAGGAATGGGAACCCCACCATGGTCAGTTCCCATTTCGAACCACCAAATAAGGTCAGCCCTGATCCAGGCAAGGGAGTTGAAGGTCCAAGGGATCATGGGAGAAGTTCCACTGGTCGAGAATCATCGACTGAATGTAATGTATGTACACCCAACCTAAGGGAATGAGAGCTTCCAAGGAAGCCCACATCTCCAAAAGAGATGGAACCTCCCAAGTAGTAAGAAAAGAAGAAGATAGAGCCTTTGCTACTGCATGCTCCATATCTCCGAGTCAAAGTGGAGAAGGCTCGGACCAACAAAGATGGGAATTCAAGAGAAGCCCCAAATGAATAAGGTATTGTGTGGGGGTTAGAAAAGACTTCTCCCTGAGAAACCCCACCTGAGTAGAGGGTGTGAGTGACAGATTGGGCCTGGGAAGAGGCGATCAGGAGACAGTCATCCATGTAATGAGGAGTCTGATGACCCAACGAGTGAAGATGATGAGCAAAAGAGCGGACTACTCAACAGAACACATAAGGCGCAAAACCAAATGGTAGTGCACAGAACTGAAAGAAACAACTCCCGTGCATGAATCAAAGAAAACAATGTGACTCCATTGCAATGGGAATATAAAAATAAGCACCTGTCACATCAAACTTGGTTCTCAAAAGTTCCGAGGAAAAAAACCCATTGAAGAGAGAGGTAGGATTCCATGATGAAGCTGGGTATCTCCAGAAAGGTATTTAGCTGGGACAGATCAATAATGGGTATCCAATCTCCCGTCTTTTTGGGGGCAGCAAACAGAATCGAGTATAATCCCAGAGGAGTGGGCACCACTTATTCAATAGCTCCTTTGTGTAAAAGGTCTCGAACCAACTTTGCAAGATGATTGAACAAGGTATGATAACAAGGTGGAGGAAAGGAAACTGGGAAGAGGATAGGAGGAGGGGAACAGAACTGAAAGCAAAGACCTACTGATAGAACCTGTAAAACACACAGATCTGTCATAATGTGTCTCCACACAGATGAAAACTGTTGCAACCTGGCCCCCACCTGCCCTTGAAAGGCCATCGAATCACTGGTAATGCTGACATCTGTAGGAATGGGAAAGGGAAGAATGAGGGTAAGGATGGGAATGCTTGGAATAAAGTAAAGAACAGAGAGAGGAAGAAGAGGCATGGGGAACCCTGACAGGAGAAGATTGGACAGTAACAGTAGGGTGAGACAAACAAGAGGCCAGAAATGACAAGGAGGAATGTAGCCTCACCACGTGAACCTTGGACTCCAAAGACTTAGAAAGACCCCAAAAAAACATTTTGCAAAGAAACAGGGCCTGACGAAGATCACTCAAAGAAGAAAGGGGGAGATGCACTCCCACATGTAATGCATCTCTCCCAACAAAACCCAATAACCATGTGTAGAGAGACAGTGCTAAAGCCAACAAACAGGCCATGGTAAACCACTGGAGGGTCCTGAGCTAAGCAGAAAATCAATCAGATGACTCATGGAAAGCTGAGTCAACAACTGTAAGGAGGAATTAATACATAAAAGGGTGGTGAAAGCAAGGCGATTCATTGAAAACTGGGACAAATTAAAATGGATCAAAGCTTCAGGAAGGAGAGGATCCAGACGATGGTAATCCAAATGGAGATTTGAAGCACATTGGTAAGTGAAAGAATACTGGTCCAACTGATCAGAAAAACACAATAATCAGAACGAGGTTCTTCACCTAACAAAGAAAATAAGGAATCAAGGGCTAAAGGTGAAACATGAAAAATTTGACACACCTGATCAATAAGGTGTAGGAAAGACAAGGTTGGTAAACTCTCCTGATTGTTAGCATTATGCGACTGACCCAAAAAAAAACTGGGGCCAAAAGGATAGAGTCTAAATTGTCTTCACCCTAATGAAAGTCTTCCTCAGAAGCATATTCATGGGGAAAAGAAAAATGAACTGAAGATCTAGCAAAAGCATCCAACTCCCTACAAATTAAAGCTTGAACTTCCTCAGCAGACATATCAACTTGCTGCGCTGGGGTCTAGTGACATTAGTCTTCAATATTGGTGGGAACTTCTTCAACTCACACAGTAAAAGTTGAATTCATAAGTCAAATCCAACTTAAAAAAAGTAACTGTCAAAAACAAATGAAATGAAACATCGAAAGCAAAGTCAAACTATTAAGTTGAAACTGTTAAGTAACCACAAACTAAATAGCAGGAGACACAAGAAGAACAAAATAAACACACTTCCATACACTGTAGTGTCAATCAAGAAAGTGAGGATTGTACTGCAATGGTAGAGGTGGTATAGCTAGTATACGTGGTGCAGTATGATTGGTGGAGGGTAGTCACATGATCAGCACATTACTGCAATGGCACAAAAAATGAAGGGGTATAAAAGACTGGTGTACTGTTGGAAATTTTAACAATGCTTGGAGGGTAAATCAAGGTCAAGATAGCTTTTGGTGAGTAAAGATAGTACAGTTTTAGAAACACAGACTCTAGTTATGCATGAAAATACCATAATAAAAATGTTTTACTTGAGAGAAATGTGATAAACAATTCATGAATCTATCTAAACCTTTGTTTCAACATTTTCATCTTACTATACAGATGATTCATTATGCATGCACTGGTGTGTGTGTTAGAATCTATCACCCAGAGTTGACTGGCTCCTTTACTGTAATTGTTGATATGGTAGCTAGAAACTGTCCAATGGTGTACATTGGCTACCTCATTTTAGAAGTTTTGACCAAGAAGATGCATAAAATAACACCATGAAATAGCACACATTTCTATTTTGCTATAGGCTTTTGAATTTAAAGACACAAGTACTTAATCAGTTAACCCTTTCGAGAGGGGGTCACAGGTGAAAGGCCATGTCATCTCGTTTGTTGACTCGCATTCAAAATTTTATTGAACTACTATGTCATGAATTTATGTCAATAAGTTTGGTATCAAACTGTAGATTATAATTCATATTTTAGAACTATACATTACTGAATTTCTTAATTTAAAAGTAAATATTAAAAAACACAGATAAACATGGATTTTTGTATGTCACGTGGAATATTTAATGCAGCAGTGGTTCAAATTAGATGTTTGTGAAGTCAAAATACTAAGTTTATAATTTCATACGAATTAGAAACTCAAATTACAGATATTGACAAGCTAGAAAATAAAATAAGAAAGTCTTATCTTTTCTATTTGCTAAGATATTGCTCATGTAATAAATCAAACACTGTGGCACCCAGCTTATCACTTTTGGAAATGCTCCCTTATATACACTTACTTCTATATACAACATGAATAACCAATTGGAAGCTCAGAATGTCCCCCTAGTGGTTTGATCAGCCTTTCTAACATACCTAATGCCATTTTTTCTTTTGAACCAAGATTTCAATGAGGTAGATTGTGTCTTTAGTCTGCTCAAAATTTAATGTTTTTTAGACCCCAATACAGCCTAGTTAATAAGCTTTATAAATTATAGTGGAATTCTATAGTATTAATGTAGTAATTTATGCTTTTTTTAGGTATTCAAATGTATATATAAAACCTAAAAAAAATATTTTGTTTCATATTCTTCATTTGCAAAATTTTAATAGGCTTGGCAACCTATGTCAAGCAGCAACCGAGTACAAAGGTCATAACTAGAAGAGATAATTGTTTGCTTTGCTTCTGTATTTACCATTCTATGTTTTAAGAAAAATAAGTTTAAGAACTTATTTCAAAATAGTAATAATCTATATACATATATAACGTATAATAACTGAAATGCGACTCTATTTTACAAAATACTAGTCGACTAAAACACAGCAAGACAAGTTACTTTGTACAGATCAAAGGTCACCTTTATGTTATTTGATACAGTAACATGAGTGCACATGAGCTATGTTGTTGTAACTTCTATATTGTTAGCTAGGGCTCAAGTGAAAGGTCAATATAATAAATATATATAAGTGTATAATGTTATGAGATTTAAGCTATTTTTTCTAAACATTTATGTTTTCATGTTATAATTTGTGTTCATTCTATAATTAAAGAGGCATAATTTGTTTATTTCCTAATTTTTTATGGTGGTTGCGAGATTGGTCAAATTTACCAAACCTGATTAATTATTGAAAATAACAGATAAAATATAAAGTTTTTTCTTAAGAAACATTTGGTAACTATTCAGACATTACAAAGATTTTGCATGTGAAATTTCAAACATTTTCTGATGCATAAAAATATTTTTATCTTAAAATGAAAATTACTTTGCATGATGGATAGGCAAGATGTGAAAAGAAAAAAAGGCATGAGAGAAACACTGCTTCACAAACCTTAAGACTTAATAAAAAAAATTTATATTTTGTGTATGAAAGCATTGTAATGTTTACTGATAAATTG
>NW_013666002.1:6402-22633 GCF_000517525.1 Limulus polyphemus | reverse complement strand
CAGTCCCATGGACCGAACCCGGGTTGAAAGAGTTAAATGAGTCAATTATCACCTTCCACAAAGCAGAATATGCAATTAGCATCTAATGAGGCCATTAGGAGTTTGATAATGAAAGAAAGATGAAGAAAAACATCCAACACTGTTATTTATACAATTTGTGATTCCTTAGCAGGTACCCTCATTATTAAAATAAAAATACACGTTGTTTCTAGGTAAAACATCAAAATAATTTATTCAATCCAGTTTTCAAATGAATGTACAGTCAACATAAGCCTCAAAGACCCTGTTAACTCAACTTAGCACCTAAATTAACATTTTCTTCAACCAAAAATGTATTTCCAACAATACTTACCTTCAAGGAACACCAAAGTGGACAAACCCTATCCTCAACATGATGGAGTCTAAAAGGCAACACTCCAAATTCGGAATGATGAAATCCTGTATGTCATACTCAACCTGAGGAAACAGAATTCATCCAGTCTGGAATTATGAACACTCATTCTCATCCCCCAACAATGTGGGCAAGGTAAATTCTACTTGTCCCCAGAATTATGGGTATGACATGGAACAAACTGTGCTCAACCAAGGACCCGGGATGGGACAACTCTGCATTTGGAACTATGAAGAGACAATGGACCCTCTTCCATGAACAATGTACTGAACAATTATTGATCAAAAAGAAGGGTTATGCTCAACCCAACCAGGTAGCCGAGCATCAAATCTGAACTGGTATTATGAGTAGGTTCCTGCATAGGCTGGTGCCTCTCCTACCAACAACTGGCAAAAAAAAACATCCAGGGTCCCAAATAGGAGGGCTCCCCCAACTTCACCCTCTTCTCCAAGAGTGGATGAAATTCACTTGAACACTATAAGAATAACCTCTGTCCACCATTACAGTGACTGGAAACTGGGTATGATAAGGACTCCCTAGCTCCATCAGTAGAATCTGGGGGAATGCACATTGGAGAGTTCTGAGGAACAATGCTCTAGAAAAAGTGCAATAGGTGAACCATGTTCTCTAAATTTTAAAAAACAAACTGACCCCAATTTATTCAATCCAATGATTGGCAAGGACAGAAAGGATACCCTTATGCTTTACTTATGATAGTCCATGAGTGGCTGTCCAGCATAGTACAGTAATAACACCCGATCTGTCGCTAGTCGGTCTTATGGAACACCTCATCTCTACAGAGCCTGTTGCAACCAAGATCAAGTATATTGTGTTAATGATTGCTAATATGAAACTGGTTTGATAAAAACACACATGCCTGGGCATCATTCACAACAGAGAGGGATCCTGTGAAAAAAGGGGTAAGGGACCCTTGAAAGTAAAGAGACAATGTTAGTAATGAAGATACTCACACTTCCTCATAATCTAGAAGATGTGCTTAACTCTCTAAACATGGACTTGGTCAATTTGACTGGCCATGTGACCTCTTTGTACTCAATTAGTCTTTATAGATTTAATACTTCTAACTTTCAATATAGTGTGTATATCTTCACAAAATGTGGCATTCTTTCAGTTAATATTGTCTTTCACAAACAAAAAATCATATTTTTAGTGAAGTATTTTTAATGTAATAAAAATTTGTCCATTAATAATTTAAGTAGTTGTTTGGAATAGTCCGTGTGCAAAGTAATTTTCATGTTAAAATTAAAAATATTTTTCCTCATCTCAAAAATCTCAAATTTCCTTTGTGTAATCCCTAAAACCTCCTAAATGCATTTTAAATGTTTTTTTTTAGTAAAACATTAGTTTGTCTGTTATTTTCTCTACCCTATCTCAAAATAGAATCGGTCAATTCAACCGACCTTATAACTACGAAAAAAATCTAAATTACTCTTTTTTTCTTGCTAGAATGACTTTAAATTGTAACATGAAACTACATTCGTTTATCCTAAGTAGCTCTAAGTTTGTAACAGTATATATCTATTTATAAATAAACTTTATTGTTTTATTGCCCTTTGAACCATGTCTAACTACCATCCCTGCCATTATAAGTTGCAAATCACTCGTGGAACGTGCAGCTCCTATTATGCTAATGAATTAAATCACCCACAAGTTACTACGAGCTGCTCATATGTGTGCCTAATGAAACATTTTTTTTATAATATTATTATTTATTTTACGTAATTTAATCTTAACCTAAAATGATATCAATTTTTACATTTTAGTTACTTTTATAATTATACATAAAGAATACACATGAAAATATATATAAAAAAATGTTCTTGCTGTCGATTGTCAAGGAGAGTTAACCCTAATTCTTTTATACTAATGATAATAATGCATTTAATTTTTATTTAATTAAATAATGCACCAAAGAATATAAACTAATAACATGCAAAAAGTAGACAAAATCCCTTACCTCTCAAAATTTTTCTCGCTTTCTAACTATGCAACAAGAGTTGTTACAAATTTATCCAAGATAGTCTAACTTTCTCATGAGAACAATGTTAGTACTCTGAGTGAAAATGACATTTAACTCATCAGAACATAATGTCATACAATACGTTATTTGATAGATGAAAACCTTGACTTTCTATTGGTTATAGGTAATATATATAATTGAACCTAAGAGAGAACTATTAATAAATTCTGAAAGAGAGGATGTAACAGGAAGGCGTGACAGATGGGGTCTGATTTTCTATTTGATACCTCTGTAATCAAACAAAATTGAAGGCTATAAAAATTGTTTGTGCAATGATGATTTTATAGAGTAATTTACATTTAATTTTGTACTTTTTCGAGGGGTGGTGGATATAATAGGGAAGAGGGTATGCTAAAAGAAAATGTGTCATGTGGGTCACACTAGACAAAATTCAGGATTTTGTTTTTAATATTGCCTTGTAGAATTAAGAACTTAAAACTTATATAGTATTAAAATATGGATTATTAGCAAAGATTTTATGCTCTTCTAATTGGTATAACATAAACAAAAAGTAGTTTAATAAAATTTTAAATGTAAGACACTAAAACCTTGTGTCAGGCATAGTAAAGGATACCCGTGGTGATAAGGTTAAGCCAGCTACAGGGGGTAGTTGAAAACTCTCAGAGGAAGATACTGCCAGATCATGCAAACAATGTGAGATAAAAGTATTGGAGAAGGTCCAAATACCAGCCCACACAACGTCCTACAGCACGTAAATTCAACCAGGCTGCTAAAGACATAGAAAAGTGACAAACCTGATGAGATGTGACTTGCAGAACTCTTCTCATCTCCAAAGAGAGTCCATAATAAGCAATATGGATCAATTTTTGTATCCACCTAGACAAAGTAACCAGGGAGAAATCCCGGGAATCTGAAAGATCCCACTGAATAAGAAGTCCTTGTTTAGCACCTCTAAAGGCTCTCAATGAACATAACAAATAATCGTGATATAATTGGTCATAAAAGTGATAAATAGCAGTCAGATGAATCGATTAAAAGGACTTAACCCCTTTCCTGGCTGCAAGTGTCTTAAGTAAGAAGGACCTGTCTGGGTGTAGGAGGACATAGTTAGAATGATAAAACATCCTATGCCCATGCATCACAAACAACTTTAACCAGTGACATCTGCAGGCCAGCAGCAATAAAAAATAAACCTTAAAAAAAAGGTCATACATGGTGCATGAGGCTAAGGGCCCAAACAGATGTTGACAAAGAACATGTAATAGCATCTAAATATTCCAGTTAGCCAACTGAAATGGTCTTTTGGGACAAAGGACCCAAAATGACTTGAGGAGGCCAGAGAGCACTGGGGCTCAAAAAATTTTAATCTCAAGTATCTGAAGGTAGTCAATAAAGCCACCTTATTTATATAAGGTGACTGTGGAAGATGCGAAACTCTTTTCAAAGAGCCAGGTCAAAAAACGAGTTATGGTTGGCACTTTTGGATAAAGTGGATCCAAACTCCTTGCAATACATCATTGTTGATATGTGTGCCATTTTCAACAATAAATGTCCATCGTGGGACTAGGCAAAGACTGACACAAATACATGGCAACCTTAGAAGTTAAACCCCAAAGCCATGCAAAGGACTGCATAACCTCCATGCCTGAAGCTTGAACTTCAGGATGACTGGGTGTGCAATGCCAGATTCTGGCTGTCTCAACAGAGATGGCCAAAGAGAGGAAGTGGAAGAGGTGGGAACTTCTGAAGGTTCCGCAGAAGCAAAAACCAGGGGTTAGCTGGCCTAACCGGTGCTATCAACAGAACCTGACACAGGTTGAATGAATCATAGCTAGTACTCTGGGTAACATACAAATCAGTGGGAAGGCAGAGAAGTGCCTTCCTGTCCAGTCCCTACTGAATGCAGCTATTGCCAATGGCTGAGGGTGAGGTACTGGAGAACAAAATGCTGGTAGTTGAGTGTTCCAATGAACCACGAGCAAATCCAATGGAAAAACTTCATGATGCAGCATCCATTCTGTTTGGAGAATCCGGATGGGTCGAGACAATTGATCTGCCACCAACTTCATTACCCCCAGAAGATAGCAAGCTAGTAGGCTGATATGATGGGAGTGGGCCCAAGAAAGAAGATCCAAGGTTTAAAAATAAAAAGACGTGGACCGAGTGCCCCCTTGACAGGAAATGTAAGACACCTTTGTGGAATTGTCGAAGTGAAACATGAAAATTTTTTCCCTCAATAAGTCCAGACCTTGAAACATTGCCCTTTGAACAGCAAGAAGTTCTAAAAGATTGTGTAGAAAAGCCTTGTTGCCCATCCATTCCTGAACATTGAGATATGCACCCTATCCATGAGGAGATGGATCTCTGGAGGAGGTGGCAGCAGAGGAACACCATCTCATTATTGTTTTGATCTAACCTACTCAAGATTGAAGATGTTGATCCTGAATAAGGAGACTGTGGAATCCAGTGAATCACTGTCCATAATCCATTGGTCGTATAAAGACCACTGAAGGAATCTCATGTGCACTTGTCCTAAAGGAATAAGGGATTCAAGTGATGCCCACATCCCCAAAAGATAAACCATCTAAGCAGTATGAGACCGATTGAGATACATGTTGAAAAAGACACCCAGATGGATAATATATTGTGTTGGAGTGAGAATAGATTTCTTGGCTCTGATAATAAAGTCTGTCATGGTTGCTTCACAAAGTAGAATCTGGATGTAACATTCTGCCAACTGATGAGATGGTGCCAGCAATAACCAGGCATCATTGAAATGGTGTATGCACAGGCCTAGGGAATGGAGGTGACAAGAAAAAGCTCATATGATTCAGCAGAACACATATGGTGCCGATACTAGTCCAAATGGCAGAGCCTTAAACTGCAGCACCTGACCCTGGTGCACAAAATGCAGATTGTGGCTGGATGACTCCACTATGGGAACATGCAGATATGAGTTGGCCAAATCTAACTTGGTCATCCACAGTCCTGTTAAAAATACCAATGCAGAGTAAGAAATGACTCCATTGTGAACCTTGAGGATCTATGAATTGATTTAGAAAATAAAGATTGATAACCAAATGTCAATCTCAACAAACAGACAGGAATACAACCCTGGAAGAACTGGAACAACTCTCTCCACTGCCCCCTTCACCAACAAATCTCTGATAGCCCTGAAATGAAGTTTTGAAATCCAAGGATCTGTTGGAGATGAAAACACTACAGGTTGGGTTGATAATGGTGGGGAAAATGTGAAGTGTATGACTAATCCTGATTCAAGGACCTGTAGTACCCAAGGATCTGTGGTAACGGTATTCCACATGCCCAGAAATTTCCGGACCCCAAATGCATAGAGTAGTCACCGCTACAACTAGCAGCATTCCAAACAAGCAGAGGAACCTTGTGGATATGGACAGAACTATTCTGGGTACCAATGGATTGAGAGGCTGATGTCAGGAGTCATGAGACTCAAATAGGAGCTGAGGAAAGTCGAGAAGCCAATGATGACAGGGATAAATGCAGGCAGGCAACATCAATCCTTGACTCTGGAACACCTGCAAAAATCAAGGGTTGTAGAAAGGAGGCCTCACACAAGTCATGGAAAGTGGAAGCCAGTAGATGAATGCCCTCCAACAACATATCTCTACCCCACAAATCCCAACAATGTACCAGCCAAGAGACTTGGAAAAGTGCAGAAGCTGACAACTGAGCCAATGTACATGCTAACAATGGTCCCAACTCGTACTCAAATTGATATAGCAATCACTGAGAGGCTTCCAACAAAGGTTGGAGGAATTATAAATATCTTAGCACCATAGTTAGGGTCAGATGATTCCAAGAAAAATGTGATATATTCAATTTGACCACAGACTCCATTCTGGAACCCCAAATTTACAGGAGCAGGTCTGTTCTTTGAGAGTCTAAATATGGGTCCACCTAGCAATGGTAGGCTAAAGCATGTTGCTCCTACAAACATGGCAGACAAGAAATAGCAATCCTTTAAAGAAACAGAGTAGTAAACTTCCCTGCATGAACCTCAATATCAGGGGATGGAGGGAGAACAAAGTATTCACCCTCAGACCTTTCCACCATCAAGGAAGGTGCAAGTTCAAACGCAACTGAGGAAAGACCCAAAACATCACACACTTGATTTACCAACTGAAGAAAAGGAGCCAGAGGCAGCTGATCCAAATTTAGCCTTTTGAAAAGTCAACAGAATAAAGGAAGGTGCTGGAAAAAGTGAATCTGAATTATCTTCAGAATGTCCAGGATCACTCTCAAGTGCAGGCTCAGAGCCCCCTGGAGAAACACCACCAGACTGAATATATCTCCATCTCACTACAAATATGGTCATGGAAAGCTTCAACTGACAGTGACCCCCCCCCCCCTTGACTCTTGGGCGACACTAGATATCAGAGATGGGATAGCTCTGTGCTGAAAACAATATTTCAGGAATCATGGTGTATAGTGGCTTGCCAAATGAAATTCTTTTCTTTTTAAAAAAATTAACTAGATAACACAAAGAATGCTCAAAGTATTTCTAATGGTCTGTACAGAGGAACCAATTAGTGAACACTTTGTCGAGAGAAAATGATAATATTTTATGAATAAGGTGCTAATATACAGTACCAGAATAGAGGGTGCATTGAAATAGATAGAGAGTGTCATGACACAGATATCACCAAAGGCAACAAAACGGGGAATAAAAGACTGGAGCAAGTGAGAAAAATCAGACCAATGATTAGAGGGGCAAAGGAATGAAACCCTAGCAGTCCAGTAATAGCTGTAGTGTGAGAGGAGGTAGGATGTTTTGGAATTAATCCTTCCTTCAAAATAAAGGCAGTCAGATAAGAATCAATCACAGTCCACCAGCTAACTAGAACTTTACAACAACAGATCATTTTTAATTTACTATTGCAATAAAGATAAAGTTGTGTACTGTACTTTACAAAAGCAAACATTTTCTGTACTATATTATGGAAACAATCTAATTTTCAACTGTCTGTAGGTTTAGTCACAAAAACAGTACAGTAACAAGAACCTAAATTATGAATATGTGACACTGGATTTCAAAAAATAAATTCCATAACCACCTTTCAGAGCCTGGTGTATTTATGCTCACAACTTACATTTTATCCAAAATGAAAAATAGTTATTTCTGTTCTTCACTCTTCATAAAGAACTTTTATACTTATACACTAACCAAGAGCTCTACAATTCAATCATATCCAAAGGTACAATTACAATTACATAAGTAACACAGCAATTATAAACTGTTGTCTAATTACTCTGAAACATGTAATCAATATCACCCCTCCCTCTCAGAAATCCTTTCAATTGTTATAATGTCATTTATTGTTGCATCTAGCTCATATACAATGGTTTCAGAATGAAATGTTAATATTATTTTGTCCTGGACAACAGAAAACTATAACAACATGATAATGTAATAATAAACACACAAAATAAATAAATAAAAGTAAATAATGCAATAATGTCTTCCATGAAAAGTACATTGCAATGCAACATATAATGAACAGATTATATCCAAATAATTAAGAAATATTTGGCTCAAAAAATCTTTCACTTTCATTCACATAATTTTAGCCTATGGTTGTCCATCTTATCAAGCGTTGGCTCAAATACAAACTACTTATTTCTACAAAACACGTATACAAGATTGACTAACTGCAGGTATTTGACTGAAAGCTACAGGACAACAGCAATGACAATCATTGAGCATTTTCCGAGCAATAAAAGGCTAGTATGATTTTTATTTTTTTCCCCAAGAACTTGCTTTTCATTCACTACATTTTAGAAAAAAAAAAAAACATTTAAGCTTTTCACAAAAGATAGGTAGTTAGAGCATAACATACAGATAATTAGGGTCAATTTGATCATTCAAGGCACTCTCTGAAAACCTATACTGCACCCTTCAGAAAAAAAAATTAAACCCACCATTTACTTTTCAGGAAATCAAAAATTCCCTTCTCAAATTCTTGCAAAGTATCAGCCCTTGCTAATTCTGATGACAACTCATTTCATAAACAAATCACCCTGTTAGAATAAAAAATTGTCTTAACTTGAACCTAACCTATCTTTTCCAAACTTTCAACTTGTGTCCCCTCATCCCATCTTCAGAAAGAAGCACAAAGAAATCATTTGCCATTATCCTATCAATCCCTTGCTAATCTTGTAAGCTTCAATAAGATTACCACTTCCAATTCTTTTCTCAAGAGACCTTAACCTATTCCTATAACCTATCTCCAGAATCATTCTAGTAGCCATCCTCTGAACCCTTTTTAATAAGCCAATATCCTTTTTTAGATAAGCAGATCAAAACAGTACACAGTATTCCAACTGAGGTCTAACTAGTGATTTATATAAATAATTACCTCTTATGACTTGTAATCAATATGTTTATAAATACACCCTAAAACTAGTAACAAAGCACTACTTCAATGGCTTGAGTAGTTATGTTATAATTTCTACCAGAAGAGCTGCTAAAATTCTATGATAATAATCATGATTAATAATAGTTTTATTTATGAGAAATAGGCAAATTACAAAAAACTGCTATAGCCACACTGCCCTAGGACATGAATTGGGTTCCCTTCGTGCTAGTGCTGTTTTGGGTCTTAACCCAAGAACACCTAACAAGGTTGGGCTAGCTTAACATAATTACCAAGCACCAAAGCAAAACTGTCACATGTATATGCAGTCCATGCATGTCTATTGCATTTATCCAATGCAGTTATTACTATTTATGAAATTAATTGTTATATATTTAATCTAGCTAATACTATAAATAACTATATTGCATATTATCACACACATATGCTTGGGAAGTTCGAGGGGGTCCATTTTTTTGTTATGTAAAATAATTATGTTTATATAGTTATAGCACAGCTGCTTATGGTAGTTAACATTTCCTACATAGTCTACATTCTTCTGATGAAGTATTAACAATTTTTGGCTTGAAACAGTCACATGCCCCAAGACCCCCGTAGCAGTAGCATGCTGATTATGCTTCGTACAATATGTGTTGGCTTTTGATCTCACAAATTATAATCCTCCTTTCAAACACTGTGTGTACGGGCCTGATTATTTAAATTTGATAATGTAAGGTACAGAAACACATACAAAGTTACATCTTTTCCACCACTATGCCAAAATCCTTTTCTTAGTCATGCATTTGATTTGGTTTCCAACAGTACAAATGTATAATCCAAATGCAATATTTTGCAATTACTCTAAAGGTAATTTTGTAAATATTGAACATCTTTGACAAATTGGTAAGTTGGACATATATTTGGCAAAAGAAATTTAATTATTTTAAGTGCACAATACTGCATGTGTTTTATTATAGTTTATTTGGATCATATGTATAATATTGCCATTATTGGTGGAAACCCAGTCAATAGCATGAATGAAAAGGAGCTTGGCATAGTGGTAGATAAATCATAAAACAATGAGGCAGTGTTCTGTTAATACTAATAGTAAGAAAGCTAGGAGAATTTTATAATGTTCTTATAGACATACTGATTAAAATTGAAAAGTAGTAATTACATTCTTACATACATCACTTGTTAGGCCTCACTTGGAATACTATGTGCAGTGTGGGTCTTCTTAATTAAGAAAATATACTAACTTACTAGAAATGGTTCAGAAGAAAGCTACTAGAATGATTCTGGAGATGGAAAGGTTTTCATATAAGGATAGGTTAAAATCTTTTAAACTATTTTTACTTAAGAAAAGAAGGGTAAGAAGTTATCTTATTTAAGTTTATAAAATTATCCAGGGGATCAAAAGGATAAAAGCATCAAGATTTCTTTGTGGCATATTCTGAAAAATAGAAGAAAATTACAAAATTTGGAAAAGACAGACAAAGTTTCTTTCAGTTAAGACAGTTTTAATTATATAACAGGGTGAGTAGCCTATGGAATGAGTTGCTGTTAGCAGTAGTGGAAGCTGGCAGCTCAGAAGAGCTTAAGATGGATATAAATGATTTTCTGAAAAATAAAGGGTGGATTTAAATAATTACTTTTTTCAGGAATGGATATGCAGGGGCAGTCTCGAAAGGTCAAGTGGTCTTTTGTTGTCCATGATTTTATATATTATAGTACTTATTTACAAATCACTGTATCAACAATATGTGATAATTTCAACAGGCGTACAAGAAGTCAAGCTATCAAGTGACATAAAATGCTTAACCATCAGTAAACCATTTGAAAATCAAACTCAATGGCAGTACCATTCAGAACCATTGTAAACTTATTTAACAAAATTATGAAAGTATCCAAGCTTTTCACACAAGCAAAGGTGATATGTAGTCTAAGAGTGTTAAAGAATGATTATAACTTAAGCTAGTTCCCTCAGAAATATGAAAAAATTACTGATGCCAGTAATGGATTTAATCATGTTATGACATATATATATATATACACACACACACACTTGTATATACACATGTAGCTCATTACACGTGACCTAAAAGTAAAATAGTGATTTACATATGTAACTTATGTGATGAAAAGTAAAAACATAGGACTAGGACCAGTACTCAGTGAAACATTGTGTTTTTTTTAGGATTTAAATCCCAACTAGTTTGGGGTCAGCCAGTATGGGTGAAATATTGTTTATATTAGTTAGAAGATGAACAACTTTATTATCAGTATTCTATAAAAACATACATTAAATATTTTTCAGAGGTTTCATAGTTTATTAATTAATTACAACTTGCATCACAGGTGATTGACGAACACAGAACTCTTACTGTTAGATCCCCAGAACTGTTCTATTCATTGCATTTACTTTTCTTTGATAAACTACTTAACTAGTATTCAAAGCATGATAAATCTATAAAGGAATAAAGAATAAATTAATTTTTATCCTTAGCTTAAGTTAAAAACATTATGAAATTATAAAAATATAAAGCCAACTTTTTAATAATGAATTTTAAACAAAGTAAATTGTGTAATAAACACGCTAAATAGGGTTTCCACTAAATTCTAATAACTAAGACTTTAGTCTTCTCCTTAGGAATGCTGTACACATAGATGTACTAGAGATTTATAAATCTTACCTGTCAGATTCCAACATTCTTTAACTTAAGTTTGAGTTTAATTAGTATATTAACTTAAGATTAACATCGTAACGACAACACTTAACACCGATAACTGTCTGTCTTGTATATTACAAATAACATAATACGTACGTTTCACGTATATTATTATATTATATTAATAATAGAAGTAGTAAAACACTTGGATAGATTACTTATTAGTAGAATACAGTCAACTTAATATTAAAACACTTACTCGAAAAACTTATACCGTACGACAACTTCACAATCTTTATTCTTGGTAAGTTTAAAACAAACGCTTATATATATATCTATATATATATTTGTAATAAGTTATAACCTTTGTTTAATGGGAATATAGTAATGTCACTTAGTGTTCGTGTACTTATTAAACCTAAAATCGGCCAACAAAAAACAAATACGAAAATATAACAGCTAACTCGAATTATTCGAGACAGCAAATTTAATTAGGTAGAGTGGAGTAAATATTTATTCCTCTGTTGTCGTATAAATGTAAATATTGTATGAAATAACATTTCGATAACTGGTAAACAATGATTATATGATTTTAAGAATATAAGAATCACAAGGAAAATTAAATTAAATGTCAGTCTCTCATTTCTTAGAGAGTTATCAAGCATTAAACTCAATCTAATGTATTGTTGCAAGCTATTGTTGCGTCTCTGGTCGTTAGTTAATTTCCTGTATAATTTCTTTCCGATGAAACTTTAGCGACACAAGTACTTTCTTAAATAAAACTAGTTTATTCTTTCTCGATACAACTTTGAAATTCTCTTAAATATTCTCTCTCTGTCCGCAGTTCAATTACACAGCATTACATTAATCCCGTCACGTCTTATATATACAAGACTACCGCATATCTAGTAGGCTCTCGAGCATTCAGGAAGGGACGTAAACGTTCAAGAAGTGCATGACGTGTTACTAGCGTCACGTGACCTCCGCTGTCGTAGCAATACTGTATTGCCATACATCAATCAGTGCACTCACTACAGTTGGTGTCATAGAAAATAAGGACAGGCAAACCCAGCAAAACAAGTACTATTACACTTATATTCACAACAGCCTAACACAACTCCCTTACTGCACATGAAGGAGTTATACACATTTCATTGTACTGGGGATAGTCTAATGATGATTGTGGGGTCCACTCCATAGAATTTCTGCTACTACGCTAGATATGATGAGCAATTTCAGTGAAACATCAAAGATATTGCACCTCAGAAAATCTTACAAGTATGTGCCAAATGCCATCCAGCCCTTAGAGAGTTGGGCTTACCACCAAACGTTTAGGCGCAAGCTCTCTGGTGTACTCCCTCATATTGATGACCAGGCCTGACTTAGGCACCATCACCTTTCTGGTGTTGAATCAGCAGCAGTTACTGTTTACTGTTGACACTTCTGCATGTGCTGTTCAGTCAGCTGAAACAGATAGCCTTGTCTATTTTGCCGCACAGCTATGTATCGACAATTTTCTTTAAAATGACCCAAATGTCCACACCCAAAGCAAATAATTTGATCCTCCCTTCCATAGTAACATCTGGGTGGCGGCATCATTGGCAAAGACTGTGGCACAGACATCACGGGAGTAACCAGTGAGGTTGTGTCATAGAACAGGGATATGTTGGTGGTTGATATACTGTCGACATAGCTCAAGCTCGGCACTTGAGTAGGTAAATGTATTCGAGGTTTTGCTGTGGCACCTGCCTTTTTCTTCTCTAATGACTTATTAAAAGTTATGACTTCAAACCTCATTGCAACAGAAACTGCTTCTGTTAGTGTGGGAATGTCTCTCATGATGCCTCATCACTTCCTTAGGTCACTCCTTGGAGAACACAGATAATCCATGTAAGTGGTCAACTTTTGGTTGCGCCAATCTTCAGGTCTTAAACTTTGCCATTGGTCTAACTAGTTCACAAATATGTCCTACTCCCAGTGTTGCACCTTACTCAGGTGTGCATAATAGAATCGAGGGCTTGACCATCTGAGCTGAAGATCAGGCATTTCACTTGTTACCGAGATCAGAAATTCCTAATGATAACCTGCCTGAAATGCTTCAGGAAATACTCCAGGTATACTTTGTTGCAACCGTAAACATCAGGGACAAGATCTGCTTTGCCTTAACCACATAGACCTATGATTGCAATAAAAGCCTATCACCCACTGATTGTCAGCCAACATTAGGATGAAACGCCCAATGCATCAAGGTTAGGTTACAGTATATATAGTGAGCAAATTTAGGTACCCCTACACTAGGACAAGCAATATGTCCCTATATTTGAATGGTGAAACAATGAGTTCTGCAAAAACCCAGACATCTTCATGTTCTTGGTTGTCCTAGCACATTACTGCCACGTACATGGACTACCAACTTCATCAGTTGGTGCTTCCTATCTCATCTGATAGAAAAACAGCTCCAGCAGGTGGATTTTGTCCGCCATTAACATCTCCAGCCTATATAAGCTAGCTTCAACCAGAGCTAGGGTTGTGTTACTCTGATAAGCAAAGGCCTGTGAGTCCTGAAGAGATCACTCCATTCAGTCTCAGATCTGCCAGATGTAGCACCACTGCAATGACCCTCAGTCAGCTGTACATTGAAACTGATCCGCCATTCTAGGTGTACCAGATCCCAGGATTTTCCTCCCTGAGTCTGCAGGCACAGCATGATATAAGTTATGGAAGTCTGAGGTCTAGGAGAGAACTTCTGCGAAACCCTACAACTCTTTCAGACAACTGTATACCTCCAGTGACCTACTCTTCCCCTTGGTCATATACTCTTCGACTCATTTCTTTAAGAATGAAGCTTTCTTAAATTTAGTACCACAAGAATTAAGAGCACAGTGATGTGCCCTATCAAGAGAAAAACAGAAAACTCTGTGATAACATATCCTGTGCTCATGGTACCAAAACTCTCTTTTTCCTACCAACTCTGTGGTATTCTAAGGTACTCTGATTTCCCTTAAGAGTTATCAGGGAGGTTCCACACAATAATGGAGGTCTGACAGAAACTTATCACTGAAAAATTTGAATTATCTGTCTTTAATTGAATTTGTAGATTTAAGGAGACTAGACACAATGTATGAAAAAATTAAATAAACTATATTTAGATAATAAAATATGCAAAAATAGTGCATTCACAAAAAATGGCACCATTACTGGAGAAAGTTTCTGTATATGCATTATAGAATCAAGAGGTTCTCAAAATCTCTAAATCCATTCCAGACTCAGAAAAAAATACAATAAATGAAATAAAAATGGAGTTTATATCTTCGAGGGGTGACCTGACTTGTCAGTTGAAAATATCACTTTCTACTTTCACATAATACGTATAGCTTTACAGGACTCGTTCCAATGCAAAAAGACAGGTGATTCATTAGGTGAGTGACCTAGAATGTTAGGTAATTAAGGTGAAAAGGAACTTTTATGACTGCCATTCTAAGTCATAACTAAAAATTTTGAGAATTTCTATAATAAATGAGGAGGTAGCAAATATAAGGAAAAAAGTGGAAAATATTTTGCATCAAATAAGATATATTTTTCGAACATATTCAAGACTACCAGGTGTTTCTTTTGCACTCTTGTTTAGATCAGTAAATATTTTGAATTCACCTAGAATTATAAAAAAATTTTAATATGTACATGTTTTTGTAGTGTAAGTAATTTATATAGTAAAGAACTAGTTTTAAACTCTTGTTAAACTGCTTTTGCTCTAGTTACCTAATGTTCTGGGTCATTGGTGTCAAGTGCATTTTCTCATGCAAAATATTACTCTAGGAATGCATAGTTGAATACACTATACAGATTAGATCAGTATTCTTATTCATTGGTGTTTCATGTGACGCCTGAAGGATACCTTCTTCTTGTATTTACCAGTGGAAGGACCAACCATGATGTGGGCAACACATGTTCTCTGAGAGAAATGACCATATTGATTTCTATATACTGGTTAGCTTTTATCTTGTGTTACATCAAACGTGCCACATGTGGACGTGCATTGTTGTGGAGAAGAAGAAGAAGACCTTTCCAACAGACGAGTGAAGAGCATTTCTGATGAAGGACTTGATTGAAACGTTCCAGTTGCCGACTACAGATCTCTGCATTGACAGTTCGCTGTGGATTGAGGAGTTCGAAATGAATTACTCCTTTGATGTCCCACCAAATGCAAGGCCTCACTTTCTGTGGATGGAGTCGAGGTTTTGGGGTCGGAAGTGGTTTTTGCCTAGGACTGAATTATTGTTTTTGGTGTTTAATATTCGCATAGAGAAACCATTTTTCATCACCGGTGACAATTCTGTCCAAAAATTGTTCACGCGCATTACGCGTCAGAAGAGACGAAGCAACGTTCACACGTTGAAAACGATGATCATCAGAGAGTTCGTGCTGCACCCAAACACCTTCTTTATCGAATTTTCCCATATTCATTATATGTTTCTTATTGTTTCTAGAGAGACATGCAATTTCAGGACCATTTCACGAGTGTGTTGCCTTGGGTTAGACTCAACAAGCGTCTTCAGACAATTCCAACATGTCGGCTCTGCCATCACAGTTTTTAAGGCTAAAGTCACCTGAACGAAATTTGCTGAACCATCGTTGGCACTATGAACGTTCAAAACATTTCCATACACTTCTTTGATATTCTTTGTGGCTACAGAGGCGTTGTTTCCCTTCTCGTATTCAAACAGCATAACATGTTAAATGTGTGTGTGTCTCGGCGTGTGCCCTCACTATAAGGGAT
>NW_013666002.1:3107-6222 GCF_000517525.1 Limulus polyphemus | reverse complement strand
CATATTCCTTAGATGTTTACGTATTGTTTCATGAGAGACATGCAATTTAAGGGCCATTTCATTGGGTTAGACTCAACAAGCGTGTTCAGAGCATCAATATTAATTCCAACATGTCGGCCCCTGCTGTCACAGTTTTTAAGGCTAAAGTCACCTGAACGAAATTTGCTGAACCATCGTTGGCACTATGAACGTTCAAAACATTTCCATACACTTCTTTGATATTCTTTGTGGCTACAGAGGCGTTGTTTCCCTTCTCGTATTCAAACAGCATAACATGTTAAATGTGTGTGTGTCTCGTCGTGTGCCCTCACTATAAGGGATTAGAGTATACTAAACTTTACACATCATATAGGCTACACAAAGGTGATGTACGTTTTTTTTGGGGGGGGGGTTAATGAAAATATTTCTAAACGTTACATTAATTTCTTGACGACCTAATAATTTCATATTTATTATATATGAGTATAAACATTTTTATATGCCAGTTCTTATAACCATTATTTTTCAATTTATTTATGAATAATTGAACATTATCCATAAAAGACTTACTACTGTTACAAATTGTTTAAATTTTTTTAATTGGGAGATAATAATAATAAATTTTAGCAGTATAGATGAAACCACACTGTTTGGGGTAGGTAGACCAAGGATGGGAAAATCAAATTTCCTACTTTTTACAAAAATAGTCAACTGTACTCTAAATTCTACAAAAATAATGTCTAAGTCTAAGTAATGTGCATGAATATCATTACCATTGCTTCTTTCTATTATAAATTCATTTAGATATATTAGGTTTGAATTAAAATTAAAATTATTGCTAGAGGTTAAATCATCTAACAAAAAACATCGATACATAAATTACAGTTTGATACTTATTTCAAAAATGAATTTTCATTGAAGAATAGATACAAGTTGGCCATTCTAGAGAGGTAAATGATCATTTACTTTATGTTTGAAATCTACTACCTTATAAGATTTTTCTTTTTTGTTCTATACCGAAGTATTCAGTGGAAATTGATTCCATTTTAATCGAAATTTGATTAGATCTGTAAGTGAATATTTAACATGAATATGTTTAAATTCAAAACTGAACATATATTTTGACAAATATTTAAATTTTGTGTCATTTAATTCAAATAATTGTTAAATTAGAAGTTTTACAATATTGATAGATCTGTCAAAAGCAGAATCAAATTTTTCGCAAAAGGTCTCAAAATTAATGCAAAATTTTTAGCGTTACCCCTATTTTTCCTTTGTTTAATGTTATAATTATTTATCCGGAATAAATGTCTAATACAAATATTTTTAATTAAAGGTCCAGCACTTTTATTTCGAAAATTCTGGCTTAATCCAAACGAATAAGAGTTTTTTCTTTTGTCTAAATATAAGATAGATATTTTTTCAATATTTTTAAAAATAAAGTAAGAGAAATTCAAGAACAATTTATCATTATTATCCCTATTGGTAAAGGTGGTTGTAATTTTGGTTTTGTATGTAAAAAGTTATATGCACTATTTTTAATTAATAAAATCAAAACAATAAACACATTTAAAATACAAGTACAGTTATAACCAATTTAAAGAAAGTCATTAAAAATGGAATATAAATATAGATTCTACTTTTTCTAAAATTCCTGTTAATTGAGCTCAGGTTTATTACAAGCTCTTTAAACACAGTCGGTAAATCTATTTCTATTGTACTCAAAAACATTCCACATGTTTTATTTCAAAAATAAAGTTACTGTCATAAAATGATTTGAACCGCTATTTTTGGATCATTAAAAATAATATTCCAGCTCTGGAATGTTTAACTAACATTAATTCTTTAAAAACAGCCAACACTCTTACTACTTATGACATTACTATATTATCTTACTTTCATGGAGCAATGTCACCGAAGTAATAAATACGATAGTGTCATCTATTGTGCTGAAATACAACAAGACTTCAATGCTGGAAGTGGTGGTTGAGGCCTATGAAATGTATCGCTATCTATTGAATGAAAGCACAAACAAAAATCCATAAAAAGTCACACTTTAGGTATTAAAAATTCTGACAGAAAAATAACTGTGGTATGTGCAAATCATTATGTGTTACCAGAGTCACGTGACTTCCGCTATCGTAACATTAGTACTAACAGTAACAGGATCATGCAGACCCAATGGGCCATTTCCTAAAAATCAAAATGGACGAGGATTTTCAGAGTTTTATCATAATGTTACGTCTCCGTTCGTTAGTTAATTTTCCGTAAAAATTCTTTCCAAAAAAACTTTAACGATACAAGTCCTTTCTTAAATAAAATTGGTTTATTATTTCTGAATACAACTTTGCAATACACTTAATTTCCACAGTTGCGCTATAACAAACGATATAATTCACAGCGAACGTCTCACGGGCTCAACAATACGTCTCTCTCTGTCCGCAGTTCAATTACACAGCATTACATTGTTGCTGTCACGTCTTGACCGTCTTATATATAAAAGAATACCGAAATCTAGTAAACGCTAGAACATTCAGGAACCTTCGAGAATATGACATGTTACCAGAGTCACGTGACCCCGCTGTAGTAACACTGCCCCTTCTTTAGTATAGTTCGTCCCGAACAATAGCCACTTACACTAAACCAATAAACAATTAACAATAACTTAATTAAATGTACAGAATTTACAAACACAAAATTACAATTCAACAATATCTTTTAATTTTACGGGACGTATCTTCTTCCGTACTGGTCTCCGTCTCGTTGGCTCCTGCTTCATGTGGGGTTCATCTGCTTTATCAGGAAATGTCCTATCATCGGTAACAGTCACGTCAGTGGTAGTAACTTCATCAAGGGCTTCACTGTTTCCCTTCTCAAAACTGAGTAGAGTTTCTTCTTCGACGGTGGCTTCTTCAGGTGACACGTCTTCAGCAGCGTCATTTGTTCCTTTGTTCAGTTTGTCCCAACTGAAATGTCCTGGACCGTGATAACGCCAAAGCCTGTTGGCATGCACCACTTTTGGCTTACCTCGCCGACCACATTTTATCCCGAAAGTCACGTCTGAGAGACGATCCACTATGTCATATGGGCTTTCCCATGGAGAAGACAACTTAGGAGACTTCCCTTGATTGTCCTA
>NW_013666002.1:0-2238 GCF_000517525.1 Limulus polyphemus | reverse complement strand
TGTTAAACTTATATTAAAGTTTTTCTTCATTACCCATTCAAGCCGTCTCCAGCCATTATATGTTGTGTAGCGTGTACGTTTAATTGTTATAAGTTACCGATTGTTATATTGTTGCGTCGTGTTACTAGAACTTTTTGAATTTTTTTCGTTGTTTTAAAAGTGTTAATGCATCAGAATATCTAGTATTGCATGGAATGTTTTAGACTTCTGCTGAAGTATAAATGTGCGTCAAAAGATTATTATTTAGATCTAGACTGCGTGATTGTGAGTTTAGCGATAAAGTGCAAATAGTGGCGATTTTTAAAAGGGAAATTATCACAGACTGTATTGTAATAAGAAAGCAGAAAAGGATAATTCGTCTTGTCAATTGTTTTCTAAAGTAATTGAATAAGTTTGTGTAGACTGATGGAAAAGGACGAATTATCTAAAGCATTGGATAGAACTGTGATAAGCAAAAGTATCACGAACATTTGTGTACACGTATGACTTGTTTAAATAAATCATTTCAAAACAAGTAAACTGTGTTGCTGTTTGTTTATTGTTGAAATTTATTGCCAACAAGTCACAGACACATGCTGTAAAGAATCCGGCCTACAAAACCTGACAGTTGCAATACGGCTTTGGACTTACAAAGCCAAAAAAATGTTAATGCTTCATCGGAAGAATGTATACTATGTAGAAAACGTTAAATACCATAAGCAGCTGTGCTATAACTATATAAGCATAATTGCTTTACATCACAAAAATCGGGGTTCAACATTTAAAGTTTTGTTTCAATTGTATCCGGAGATTTATTTTATTTTCACAGAAATAATAGCTCTCTTCTGATGCCAGAATTGGAACATCGTTCTTTCTTCGGCTGGTTATATTAAATTGCCTGGTGAAAATGAATTACCGTCCAGTCTACATAACGATAAAACCCCCCACCCTTAACGTTTTTATAAGCTACAACTATTGTATCAAAAGATTCAGGGTTCGGGCCCAGAGGTTCGGGAATTTTTAACATTTCAGTATGATATCGATCATGGTTTTCTATTCTGATTTTTCAAGACACCCACTGGAGATTCGGGACACTGTCTAATAGAATCGGGGCCTCTGATCATAATAGCTAACACACTGATTGGTTCACACTACTTTCTTCTTGATAAACTCACTACGAATCTTCACAACAATCTCGTTTCGAATGTACGAGAAAACTAATGTAAAATTATATTTTTCTCGACGTATCTTAACACTATCATTAAAACCTACAGTTTTATCTAGCTTCTGTTAGTTTGTTTGAATTTATGCACAAAGCTACACAATGGGCTATCTGTGCTCTACCCACCACGGGTTTCGAAACCCGGTTTCTAGTGTTGTAAATCCGCAGACATACCGCTGCGCTACTGGGGATTTCTCTAGCTAACAAATAGATTACAATATTAAAAATATAATTTACAACAATTAGAACATAAAAACATTTTCTGTGTGCAGAATGAATAAATGTTCTTTTGTTTGTTTGTTAAGGACAGAACTACCCAACGGATTATCTAAGCTGTGCTCAATACGGGTATCGAAACCCGGCTTTTAGCATTTAAATTTACCGCTAAACCACTCGGAGGTTAAATCCTTAAACTAGTTAAAAACACGAAAAGACAAAGAAACAATGTGCAGAAATAATCACTTAATATTTGCAGCATACTTTAGAATGAGAACTGTAATTCATTATGTTCTTATTAAATTTGTATAGAATTATTTCAGTACAATATTGATGTTAATTATAAAAATCCAGATCTTTATTTTATTTTATAATTGAAGGGACAGGGATATGTTGGACCTTGAACCTAGAATGTAGTCTTATTTTTTAAAGCTTTTGTTTGTTGTTAAGTACAAAGATACCCAATGGACTATCTGTGCTGTGCCCACCACGGATATTGAAACCCGTTTTTAAGCGATATGAACCCACTAAATTATCGCTGAGCCGCTGGGAGGCAAACCAAATGGCAGTGCCGGTCCATAGGAGGGTGCAGCGGGTGCAAGGCACCCTGGTCCCCAACTGAAGAGGACCCTAAATCCCAATCACATGGGGCACTGTTTAGTTCATTTCACTTGTCTCTCAACACGGGTTGGGTCAATTTGACCAACCATGTGACTTCTTTGTTCCTGTCTAAAGTCTTTATAGTTTTGGTACTACTAACATTTTAATATAGTATTGTTGCGTCAGCGAGATCACGTGACTAGTATCACGCCACCTGTTTT
>NW_013666001.1:600610-628823 GCF_000517525.1 Limulus polyphemus | reverse complement strand
AGTACAAACTTAATACATCGTAGAAGTGACAAGTAAATACATAAACGTTATCCGTGACAAACGTCATTATCTACACATTTCTCCTTCTTGACCAACAAAGTACAAACTTAATACATCGTAGAAGTGACAAGTAAATACATAAACGTTATCCGTGACAAATGTCATTATCTACAGAGTTCTCCTTCTTGACCAACAAAGTACAAACTTAATACATCGTAGAAGTGACAAGTAAATACATAAACGTTATCCGTGACAAAAAATGTCATTATCTACAGAGTTCTCCTTCTTGACCAACAAAGTACAAACTTAATACATCGTAGAAGTGACAAGTAAACAAATAAACGTTATCCGTGACAAATGTCATTATCTACAGAGTTTTCCATCTTGACCAACAAAGTACAAACTTAATACATCGTAGAAGTGACAAGTAAACAAATAAACGTTATCCGTGACAAATGTCATTATCTACAGAGTTTTCCATCTTGACCAACAAAGTACAAATTTAATACATCGTAGAAGTGACAAGTAAACACATAAAACCATCTGTAAGGCTTATACATGTAACTCGTATAGATAGTATTGATCTAAAATGTTACCTTTATCTACTCGAGGCTGCAAAACTATCCTCTTTCTGGTTAACAGAGTTTACAGAGACTGAAAGATACTAGATTAGCTATGACCTTAAAAATCGATGTCAACCAAAGACGGACATTTTCAGGCAACAAACACCATCCTATCAATGAATTAGCAAGATAACACTTTTTATTTCCATGTGTTTTTTTTTATTCTTTCACTTCATGTGAGCAAAGACGAAACCGTTCTCTTATGCTTTGAAAAAAAATGTTATATTTTTATTTCAGTATAAAAGTGTATTATGATTTGGGTATTAATTATGATATATAATTACACTTTAATAATTAATATTATTTTGCTCGTTGTTTAATAGGTAACTCATGAGCAAAGTTTGATTTCTTTGTGAGCATCGGTTTAGAGTGCAACATATGATTTTTATCTTATGCATATATTGAATATGACAAATTTTAATATCGTTAAAGTTAAAATATCTCGTTGAAAAAAATTATGTTTAATCAAAACTGAAACATTCACATAACTGCACATTTATCGTTCTTACAAAATAAGATATAAAGTTCACTAGTTCAAATACGCGAAAATCAGTTTCTACATGTGTATTATCTTGTAATTTAATGAATATCATTAAACAAACATTAAATTAGGCGATGGTTAGTTTAATTATTATCATTATATTTTAATATCTATTAGATATCCTGCTTCTAAAAAAAGACAAATTCGTTTTATCAAATGAAAGAAAGGAAAAAAAATTCTTGTCTGCTAAATAAAATACCTTTATATGCGAGTCAGAGCATTCCGTTTGTGTATAAAACTAAAATTTTCAAAAATCAAGTATTTTCTGAAACAATATTTAAGTATATGTTTATCAAGCAATGTTCAAATACTAGCCTTTTGGTTAATATATCAAACATTAATTTTTATTGCCGCTTTGTTTTTGTCAATTATCCGTTCTTCAATAGAAAATTAAGCAACTTGAAATTTTAGAAATATGTTTAAACATTTCTTTTTAATCTGTGATGGAACTTCAACTGGAATTTGTGTATTACAGTATGTTGTTTTGTCAATAGATGGCACTTGGTGTTATTTGTTAATTTAACTTGTAACAGCAGTCCAGTAATTTTAATCATATACAATGTAACATCTATTTAGATTTCTGCCAAAGTGCTCACATCAAAATTAAAAATAAAGAGTTATGCATATTGATGTAGCTTACAATGTTTAAAACTAATAATTTCTGATTAAATGTATGACATTAGACTAACAACTCTTGAAAATTAGAATACAACTTGCTTTTCTTAGTTCGAAAGTTTGGATGTTTGAAAAGATGTCTAGCAAAATAAATTTTCAAGAGTTGAAATATATATATATAACAGCCAAATTTCTGTCTGGCAGGTTCTGGATCACGCCCCTAGTGGCACAGCGGTATGTCTGTGGAATTACAACTCTAGAAACCGGATTTCCATACCCGTGGTGGGCAGAGCACAGATAGCCCATTGTATAGCTGTGTGCTTAATAACAAACGAATAAACAAACTCAGTAGTACCTAAACTGTTAATGATAGAAATATATATATATATATATATATATATATGCTTATTTTCAAGAGTACATTACAGGAAAATTATTCATTGTTTACAATTCCTAATATTTCATATCAATACCAACTTCAATCTGTCAGTCTTCGTATGCGCTGAACATTCAATCTGAGAAAAATTTATTAACAACAAAAATGTTTCTTTTGTGGGACATTCACGAAAAAAATAGAACTTCCTCTGTCGACTGAGTGTGAGCGTAAAAAACGTATAAAGAGGAGACGTGTTTGATTATATATTTGTTGTTGTTGTTCGATTTTTATATTATATACATGCATGATTTTATTGTAGCATGTCGGATAAATTGATTCGAATTGAATACCTCCCTTTTGACACTTCTTATAAAAACAATAACTCTCGTAGAGCGCTTGCTTCGGCAGCGGCCTTTTCTTGCGCTCAGTAAAATGACAAAGAACGGTAGAATCCAGGGGAAAAAATCCTTGCGCCTACTTTGTGAACCTGAGCGCACTATCGTGCTAGATGCACGCATTGCATCGAAACCTAAACACTTTTGCCAACAACGCACTAAAGTCAGTTTCCTTTTCTTAAAAACAAACACATTGAAATTTTCCTTATTGAAATAACACATAGAATAACACAATACGGTTATAAACGGCCCATTAGACAATCATATTTCATATACACTCTGATTCAAGGGATTTAAATGACTGCACATTTTATATTTATTCATCACTATGTTAAAAATATTAACTAATGGCGTAAAGGGCTCCGTTGTAGTCATACCTTTTTATTTTTCATATGATTTTTGAAGTTGAAAACTTTAGTTTTTAAAAAATAAAAACCTTGGTAATAGGTTGTTTTAAAAGGCAAAGCTTAAACAAAAACAAACAAATGAGGGCTTGAGGAGAAAGGAGGACACACAGAAATGAAGTTGCCTTTGGGCCCAATGTCGTCTTAATCTGGACGTCCTTGTCTCTAACAATTTTTGTTAAGTGTTTCACACTTTATACTTACAGAAATGACTGCATTAAAATAATTGTAGCGTTGAAGCACAAATACTTTAGTTTTATTTATGACATTCTTTCATTGTCTAGTTTCATTTATCTTTTATTTTAGTTAATCTGGCCCAGGAGGAAAGTTAAATTAAATGTATCAGAAGTGGAAAGCTTTAAGTTCAGTTTAGTTTACTAATTAAAGCCCTACAGTGGCACAAGTCTGTGAACTTACAAAGCTAGAAACCGGGTTTCGATATCCGTGGTGGACAAAACACAGATAGTCCTTTGTGTAGCTTTGTGCTTAACTACAAACAAACAAACACTAATTAAATGTTTTTATTCATTCATGGATAATGATCATACTATAAAATATAATTAATATTTTTTAAACCAATTAATGAAGATGAAGCAATTTAAGAAGATGCCATCTTACCGATTTAGATACAGGATCCCTACATTACTAACTACTTGAAAAGAGTCGCAAAACAATTACATTTTGTATTCAATAATAATAAATGTTCAGTTTACTTTTTTGGAATGTAGTCACTGAGAGACCCTTCTTTTGTTTGGTATTTAAACGAGAAACAATTTTACCACACTGTTCTGAAGATTTTATGCTCGTTTATTATATCAGATATTTAGATAATAGATACTTAGTTTTTAAGTACAAGGAAGATGTTGTAGAGTTTGTTAATTATAGGAACAATATCGCCAAATTATGAAACTTACCAATGAAGAAGAAATAGATAGACACGTTTGATTTTAGACATTTTATTACGAAAAAACAGACGATTTTCTTTAGGCAGTATAGCAAACTTATTCGTACAAAATTTTGTCTGTATATAAAGATTTTTGTGATTTCATAATATAAGGTTAATGATGTTCATACTTCATACAGTTTTCAAAATTGTTTGAACTTCTGCATTAAAACTTCGATACGTTTTACAAAATACTGCAGTCAAATACAAAGTGTTGTCAAAACAGATACTTGTTAACCTGTTAATGAGTGTGACGTGTTTAGGGTCATTATCCTACTAGAAATAGACCCTCTATCAGTTAAACGTATTCCGCTTGAGATGGAATGGTGTACTCGGATCAAATGATAGTCTCCTTCGTGGTTCTGTTTATTTTACGATATCTCCGACATTTGCAGAACAATAGTAGCCCCATAGATCCTCCTCCATGGTTCACCATGCTGAATACACATAGATCCTCCTCCATGGTTCACCATGCTGAATACACATAGATCCTCCTCCATGGTTCACCATGCTGAATACACATAGATCCTCCTCCATGGTTCACCATGCTGAATACACATAGATCCTCCTCCATGGTTCACCATGCTGAATACACATTCTTTGATGTATTTCTCATCTTTATTCCTCTGCATGAGCGCCTGTTGAAAATTACTGAATATCTCCATTTTGGTCTTATCAGTGAACAACAATTTTTTCTACTGAGCATCCCCAATTCTGGTGGTCTCTATCGCAAAATGGAGTCTTCTTCATGTCTTTGGAGCTTATTAGAAACTTCTTGGCACGCTAAACCCGCTATATTCAACATTCTTCTTGTTGTATTGTTGGTTACATTAACAGCAGCTTCCGAGTACGTCCAGATACAGTAATAAATCTGTCTGTTTTAGACATCTTAGCTAATAAGTATTCTCTCCTGGCATTCTGTGATATATTGTGGTCTCTATATCTTATTTCCTGACTTGGTTTTGTCAATTTTTAGGTAGTGATTGAGTGTTTACTGTACAGCTCCACGTGAATATGCAGTTTCTGAGAAATAGCTTTGTAGGAATGTTTTTTCCTGAATAAGAATAGCAACATAAGATCTCGTTTCAGATAAAAGTTTCACTTTCTTCTTGAGGAATTTCGCCATATTCTAGAAAAACCCTCAAATTATCATAACATTTATCACTAAATAAACTTTTGAAATGACCGTATAGATCTTTTAAAAGATATCTTATTTGTGGATTAGCCTCTTCTAAACTAGAAAATAGTCTAAAATGATATGATATTTATACCTTGACGGAGAAAGCAAGGCCTGGCTACTAGGCATAAGCACTAGCAACACTAGATTTTAGCGCATCCTCCAGAGGTACTTGTGTTTGTGCATGTTAGAGTAAATTTTGTGTTATTGTGAAATACACCTATTACAAATATAAACACCCATCATGAATCATATGATATAATAATATTATAGGAATATTTAAGTCGGGGTATTCAGACTTTTGGAGGGTAGTATATATATATATATATAGATAGATATATATTTAGGTAGACTATTTATTAGAAAATAGTGATTACTTTCTAAGCTTTTCTACTCCATCTTAAGTCCTATCTTATTTAGTTACGCTCTTCAACAAAATAATAAGAGGTAATCGGAGTTTTCTTATTTTAGCTATGACAAGGCACAACTACTGATGTTGAGTAGTGTCAGATGTATACTATTGAAGTTCAGGCCCACATTCGCTCATCTGGAACTGAAAAACATTTGTTAATAAGGCAGAGATCGCCATGTACACTAATACAAATCGCACATTTTTATGCTTAAAATTAGTAAATCGATGAACTGCTGGGGTGACGTTACTGAGTCCTTCGTTAGAGCTCCTTCTAGTTCTTTAACATTGATTAGAACTGAAAGCATCCCATATATATGTCCAGATTCCTTTATATTTTATGTGTGTGCTAGCCAGTCCATTTGTTGGATACCTTTTCTTCTAGGAAATAACAATTTAGTTGAGCACGTTGGGGAGCACTTAATCATCCCTTGGAAGAAAGTTCGGACCAACTACCTTCGTATGGCAACACTAATAATTGTAAGACTGCATCTCTATATTGTATGTCCTTAATAGAGCCATGGCAAAGCACAGAAAGGTCAGTATGGTTACAAATACTGATCTTTTCCCAGACCAATTTGTCACCACCGCCATACGTGTGTCTTTTCTGTGTGAAATTGGAGTTGAAGCTGGTCTTAGGCATCGTTCAAATGTGTTCAAGTTTCATATTTAGCTGCAGGGTGAAGTATACTAAGATTTTCTGTACCATTTTGTTTGACCAATACAGGTTGTTTTTGTGGCAATGGATTAGAAAAATACATACCATTGGTTATATGGAGTAAAAACAACCTTATCAAGCCAGTTTCTGGCAATCTGAATGCTGACTTGTCTTTTAGTTGCTGTTCGGAACTGTTGATTCATTTGAGAAGTTAAGGCCTGGTAGTTAGTTGAACCCATCTTGTCAAATAGCTATCGTCTTGCAGACATAGTGACATAAAAGCGTACTATGACTTGTAGCCATTCGGGAAAGAATTGTTCTATTTGACTGGCTTTTTAACTAACCTACTGCTCTCCCTCTCACAGAAATGTCCAAATGCCAATGTGGTTCTGGCATGTATCATATACAGTCTGGATCTCCTTACACGTTTTGAAGTTTTTCAAACTGCTGAGAACGCACCGTTTTCTCTTCACTTTTACATAATAATTGAAATGTGTATATCAGATTACATGAACGCTCACTTTACACTTATTTTGCATAAAAATTAACATTATTTCATAACAGTAATTGTGCCTTATCACAGTTAGAATACAGAAAACACCGTTTATTCCTTAAATATTTTCAGCAGTGAGTCTTGTTTTCCCTCAGTATCTAAATATCTGTCTGTCTACATATATGCATAGCTGTTAATTGAAACCATATATTTTATAGTTTCAAGTCTAACGTAAAAATATATTAAAATATTGAAATAAGATGTAAATATCCAAACGAATTTCACGTTACTCAAACCATATTACTTCATCGAACATCACCAGTGTTCAATTTCTTACAAAATAAGGTTAATAAAACGAATAACTCTATTTATAAAAGCTTTTTAAAATTCAGTTTGACAATAAATTAAAGTTCTATGCTTTGATATATTAAGCTTGAGATATTTTCTCTAGAATGTACGTGAGCATTTTTGACAATATTTAATATTTTATTTGCTGTAACTATTATAATGGGTAGATGTCACTGCCAGAAATGAGAATCCGTATCTTCCAAACCTTCGTGATTTAAACGCAGCACTTAAACGTTAACGTCGTGGGATTTTATATGTGTCAATTAATTATGATAAAAATTTTATTTCATTTTTACATAAATTAATCATTATATTTTTTACCTTAATGATTTGTTTAAGAACAAAGACACGTAAAGCTAAAGGTGTTGTATGAAATTCCTTGTGTGCTCATGCAATTAGTAACTTATCTCTGATACTAACTACTAAGTAATAGTAATAAGTTATAAAAGTTGATACACTACCCAATTTTTAGATTACTTATTTCTTTCACATTATTTTGTTTGATAAACTTTCTGCGTTCGAGATTTTTTGTCTTGTAGCAATGTAGGCGCTAGTCTGGTTTTGAGGACAACAACTTGTAAGCTGTGTAAAACCCCTTGCTAGTAAAATTTTTTAAGTTGTTTTTACTATTTCCAAAAAAAAGTAATAATAATTTCAAAGTTAAAGGCCGTATTTAATTACATTAAAAATCTGTTGTTTCACTCTTCTCATATTTATTTTTGGAACTTTAAAAATAACTGAATGTCAGAATTTTATAAATTACATGGAAAATAAAAATATACGTTAAGTGATGACTATGCAGCCATAAATATTGGAAACTGACATACTTAGAATCATGAAATGTTTTATTCCTAAGTTATTATTTATTATTCATGGGTGTTTATATTAATGTGTTTTAAACATAAAAAATGTACTTTGATGGTTTGACCATTGTGGAGACTTGTGCACATGCATTACTTGTTTAAATTCTGACCATTTGTAGTTATTATTCAATTAATGCCAAGCTCAACATCTTTAGGAATAACTGAATCTAATAAGAGATTTTATAAGATGTCAAAATTGACATGTAAATATCACCTTCTTAGGCTTCTAGGAAAAAAACAAAAATTCAATAATTAGTAAAGAGAATAACTTGTGTATTTTACACTGTTCAAACCTGGTATTGATTTAAACTTTTAACATATAGGACTGAAAAAATTGGAACATGGTTTTTGTTGTGAAGATTATCTTTTATATTATGCTAAATCAATAAATGTGTACTGTGTAAAATTGAATAGATTGATGGATATGTACCATTGAATTTGAAGTTAATCTTCAGATGATTTGATTTTCTTTTTCACTAATCTATTAAATAAATCTCTCTATGTGATATGTTACATCTTTTTTAATAACTGACTATCCTACCTGGGAACTAATGTCTTGGCTGCAGTGAATAATTTAAATATTTACTATTTAATGCATGTTTTAAATACCATGTTTATTGTGACTTTACTCATCTATTAATTCATTTTTCCAAACCCTTAGGACCAGTGATGTGATGTGCAAGTAACCAGTTCATCTATTATCCATGGATTTCATTTTTAAATACTACATTATGCAGAATATTAACTACTGTTTATTAGAGCATTCATGAGTTAACTTTTGTAACTGAGTTATATGAAGTAGCTCTATGGTACAAGTAAGAAAGAAAACACTGCTTTTCTTTCATCTAATTTCTTCTGACACTGTGGTAAGCTTTTTTCTTACTAATAGGTAGTATAAACTGATCAGAACCTGTATTAACTATGTAAAAAATATGTATATAGTTGTGAACACACAGAAAATATTTGAAGAACTTTCTTATTCTTCATACCAGAGTGAAATGCAAGAATAAATATATTTTATTTAGATTCTATGTTTAATTTTGTGTTCATAACAGTATTTTCTTTTTGTTGTTTTTTCCAGAGTATGTTACGTACTGAACATATATTTAATAAACCCTTAACAAATAAAATTCACACTTTAAAAACTACAAATGTACAGTGTGACATAACTTTAGTGAAATAGTTTTCATTATGTATTATTCATTTTTAACCAAATAATAGTTTGAAAAGTTGAAGAAGGGTTGATCATAACTTGATGCTACATAGCAATAACAAAATTTATATTATCCTCATGAAATATCAAAATATAAGTTATAATAATTTCTTCAGTTGCTCATCATTAGTTTCTAATGCAGTTTCTAGTGATTACATGGTGTTATTTTAGTAGATGTCTGTTCAATTTGACAGCTTGAAAGGAAATGTAAAAGAACAGTAAACACTTGATTTTCAATTTATTAATATTAAATGCCTCAGATATGCATTTGAAAATGTTAACTAATGTCATCATTTAAAGTGTATGAGGAGAGATAGAAACTTTATTATATGAGTTAAATATATAATAAGAGCAAGTCTTAAAGCATTTCAAAATATATTCATCGAATGTAATAAAATAATGGTAATGTGATAGTACTTAAATATTTTGTTGGGTTAGGTGAAATACAGTAAATTTAAAGAACAACACTTGGGTGACATGGAATACCATGTTCTTGAAGTATGATAGTTAAATGATGCTGAAAGGTTTTACTTCATAAAACAGGTTCAACGTTTGAAAAGAAAAAATCGTCAACTACAGACAGAAAACATTATATTTTTAAATTGATGGTGAATTTATAAAAACAAACTGTCCAAATATTCATTTTTCTTTTTGTCTATACACTCGTATTCTAGATTAACAAAAAACAAACTGTATAAATATTGTGTAGTTTTGACATATCATTGAACTTGGACATATAACTTTTCTTAACTGTGATTAAGTATAATACTTCTTTATTCAAATTACTTTTCACATGTATTGGATGGAAGTGTAGGAACTAATCTGTTTTTAGCTTCTAGACAACTATGTAAATTTATTTTTATTCCAATATATTATATGCATACCATCTGTATAAAAATAAATGAAATAACAGGTTTTAGTTAGCATGAATTTGTGAAATGTACTTGTGCTTTTATATTGTGTTTAATTACAAAGTTTAACCTATATAATGTGTTTCTACAAAACTATTTGTTTGGTGAGTCAAAATATAAGTACAAGTGTTTATATTCACCATTTGAAATAACTACATTTGTTTATGAATATATAAATATTCCAAAAGAGGATTACATGTGTGTGTGTATTAGTAAACTTGATAAATAGAAATAATGTTTAATAATAAAATATACCTAACAAGACCAAAAATCTGTCTTATATTTGTCTTGAGCAGAAAACATATGACTAAGAATTTTCAGATACTGTTAAAGTCAACAAAATGTTTCTTGAAATAGGTGAAAATCAACACTGACATGGAATTTTTTTCTCAGCAAATATTTGGAATGCAAAATTAATTATAAAAGTATGCTGCTTGATTTATTTTTAAGGTGTTGCTTAACACTATTGTAATAATAATAAGTCTTATCATTAACTACAGTTTGCTACTGAGTTTCAAACGGATAATCCCTGCCAACACAAAGATCTATGATTAGAGACTTAACTCTTTTTTTATATGTATAATTTTAAATATTTTGACTTTGAACCATTTGATAGTATTTTATTGCCAGACCATTCACATTTTCAGTTTCTAATAATGTATACATTGTATGTAACCATTCATATGCCACGTAACTTAATGAAGTGTAAGATAGCATCATTGGCAGCCAAATATAAACAGATACAGTAATTGAGAAATGACAAAAAAAAAGACTAACTTTTTAGAAGAGAATCTACATCAGGAACAAGAGTTATGCAAATATCTTCAAGTATTGACAAAATGTACATGTACATGATATATAAGATTTGTATATGAGCCTAATTGTACAGGTATAACTATATATTTGATTCTTGTTGTGTAGTATGAGTTACCAGTAACTAATATATGCACTATGAGTTATCTATAAATAATGTATCAGAAATTTTTGTGATATGGTTGTTATTTGTATACAATATATCAACCTCACTATGTTGTATTGAGAATTATTTGTAAGGTGTATAACTAGATCTCCCTATGCAGGGCGAGAATCATTTGTAAATAGTATATCTGGATATCCCTTTGCCATATGAATTGCATGTAAACAGTATATCTAAACAATATATGTGTCACACTTTACATATGACTTATGTGTAAACAGATTTGTTATTTAATTTGTAATATAATCTCATGAGTTGTTTAACAACAGTAGATCTAAGTCTCATTTGCATAAAATGTGTTAAATATATAGAGTATGCTCCACTTTTATTGTGCAATCTAACTATAAACAACTTATCTGATTTAGTATATCAGAGGCTCTTTGTAGTAGTCCCTTAATGTGTATTTCTGTACATGGTGAGAAGAGACCTCCCAGGGAAAGTTCTGGCTCTACAATATTTTGGTATCCAAATATCTACCTATGTATTTGCAGTGGTGGTGACCTATGAGAGGGAAGAGATGATCCTGGTATTTGAGTGTTTTCTGGGTCATTGTAATTTTGTCATGGATTCCCTATAGACAGGAGGCCCAGGGTCAGTCGGTAGGTCAATTGTGGATACGGTCAACCAAGTGTGAATATTGGATACCCTCAAAACATGTTCTGGACATTATGTTTGATACTGGTTTTTGGATATACTGTTTATGATATTTTGGCATTGCTGCACTGCCCTCAACAAATCAACATGTTGTAGGGCTTCATGGTGAGTGGGGTCAATGGAAACCAAATATTTCTTTCTTTTTTTTTCCTATGGATAAAAACATAAAATAACTGCACAAATAAACTATAAGATAATTATGAACAGATGACTGTTCTTACATTACTGAAGTTCCTGTATTTCAATATCTGCTTTCCAAACTGGATAAAAGAGCAAAGATCTGGGGGCCTCCTGACCAAAACATTACAATAGCAAACTTATTTGAGATCAAAGGTCATTGGAGTAATACCCGTTGAGATCACCCCACATAGTACTCTGAATTCATCTTGAGGTTTTTTTGTCAAGAGAGATTTTCTTTACATTCTCAAATTTTAGATTCTTGCTGGTCCCTCCAATCAAGGATTATCTGCCATTAAATAAAACTTCACTTGTAAAATGGAACTACTGAGCTAAATAGGGTGCTTATTTTGGATTTTACATCTCCACACCCACCTGCCAGTGTAAAGGCAGGTTATTTGAAATGTAACATCCAGCTATGTTTTCTGAACCCTCCAATTTTTTCTCTATCAGTGATTTGGACACACAAAAGCATCTTGTCATGATTCTTTATCCTGTGCTTGTTGCAGTGATAAAAACCGTAATAGCAATGGATGTCAGTTAGAACCATATTGTGTCAACTTCATTGGCCCATTCCTATTACTCTGATCATTTACCCCAAGGCATGAAAGATGAGGACACCTTTTTAAAAACAGTTTTGCTGCTGCATTCTGTTTCACTGGTACAGTGGGGGTGCAGACAGATCTTTCTTCCCCTCTAATAGAGTCATTTTCCTACCATGTGAAGACTCTCTAGCTAATGGATAAATCCACATCATCCCATTTCTGCCACCTGACATTAGCTTCAGTGAGCAATCATGACCAGTTCCATTTCTCTGATTGCAAGATCATTATTCAGTTTCACCCTTACTCATTAAAATCTTATCGTTCCAAAGGGAACCTGCTTCTTTGATCCTGGACAGGGCCCATAGTATCATCAACCTACCATGGAAAAAAGATGGTCATACATCCAATAAAGAAGAGCCCCTTACTTATATCTTCTCCATCATACTGATACAGTGGAACTCTTAAGGTTTTTGTTCTAATTAAGATGACATTAAGACATTGATTGCTTCTTACCACCTTATTACAGGTGAAATTTCTGAAAACTTCTAATACTGCATGGTGAAGTAGCACTGCTGATTAACCAGCCTACTCCTTCTATGAATATGCCTCTCATATAATTCTTGGTGCTATTTTCATCTGTATCACCATTGGTTGTACCATCACACAATGTTCTCTTTACTTGTTTCCAGTAGATGAGATCTATCAGGCAGACCTTGGTGATCTTATTGAGCAGTTATAGACTCCTCTCATTACCTGGGGAGACTTAAATGGACAAAATATATTCTGGGGCGGTAAGATATTGATGGGAGAGGTCATTTTATGGAGTCTTTCCTCTAGAATCACGACCTTTCTTTCTTTCTTAAATACACAGATATACATATTTCAATGTCCTGAATCAGAAAGTTACTATTTTTTCACCCTCTCTTCTTTTTTTTTTTTTCTTCTTGAGAGGTGGACAGTGATCCACAAAGCAATGATAATATTTGTCATCATTATGAGAGAGAGATTGTTTTTGGCTATTACTACCCACCTTTTGTACCACAGTGGAAGCTGAAGAAAGACAGTTGGTCATTCTTCATCACTCTTTCAATGTTTGATCTTGCACCATTAACCTGAGTCTAGTGCAAACCAATGGTTAACATGTTGGACTGTGAATTTGAGGTTTCATGGTTTGCATACCATTATTAATAACAGAAAAAATCATGCTCTGCACTTTTGGGTTGTGAGTGTGTGTTGTAAGGGTGATGGTCAAATCCCACAAGTTGGCAGTGAGTGGTATTGACTAGCTGCCTTCCCTCAAATCTATAACTTCAAAATTAAGGACAGATAGTGCTGGTAGGTTTGTGCAAAATTCAACAACAAAGAATTATTGATTAACCATCTGTTATCAACTGTGTGGATACAATAATTGTTCATATTGTCCAATTAGTTCTTACCATCCTTAGAAACTCGACAACTTTCCACAAGATGGGCCTGGCAGTGGCACAGCGGTATGTCTGCGGACTTACAATGCTAGAAACCGGGTTTTAATACCCATGGTGGGCAGAGCAGAGATAGCCCTTTGTGTAGCTTTGTGCTTAATTATAAACAACAACAACAATCACAAGATGGATACTTGATTTTCAAAAGGCACAGAAGGCTCAGGTATAAGCCTTTGATATTTGCTGAAGATATTCTGTTTTCACCAACCACACAGCCTTTAATAAGGCTTCTGGCTATGACTGGCAGATCAAATATCAAAACCACAAAGAGTTTCAGATTGCATTCACTTCCAGTGTCTTTTCCATCACCAGTTCCAATGTCATTTGTGACAAGATTCTAATGGTGAATGGGAAATATTGCTCTCAATTTTGCAACAAAGTTGTCAGGAAGTAGCTGACTTACAGGATATACCCAACAATTGGAGAGTGTTTTCTTTATCATTCATGCATCTCCATCTGTTCCCCTGCCTTTTTTACTATCAGTACTTGGACCAGAAGAACTCCACCTTCTTTTTAGCCAGACTTTCTTTCTGACTACTTGCTCTATTGGAACTAAAATTTGCTCTCAGGCTAAATTACATCATTACAAGATAATATTTCATTTCTCTCCTACATCTCTTGATTTTCTTCTAGTTCTGTTTAACTGGATTTGATGAGAAAACAATTTTTCATACTCATGACATTGAACTAAGCTCATGAAAATCATAAGATTCTTTCTAATTACAGGTCTATTGATCTGACTAACTGTGGTTTTTGTAAATAGTGATCCACCATGACCACTTGAGGGAGCATCTTTCTTCAGTTCATTTTTCTTATCATGAGTAGGCTCATTACACTAAAATTTTTCTATGCAACATTTCAGTGGATAGATCATTCCATATCCATGTTGAATCAATACAATCTCAATCCTTTATGCAGGAACTTTGAGCACCTCATGTCTTGAATTTTCCACATTTTAACATTAAGATCAATGTCATCACTGAGCAACTTCCTCCACTGATGTCTTTCAGATTCTCTGCTGATCATTGAATATGAAGTACATTGACCAGCAGCTTCAAACTGTGCTCAATAGATTATGTGAATGGACTGCTTCAAATGGTTTGAATTTTTTGTCATTTAAAAGAAGTTGCACACATTTCTGCTATCAATAAGGATTGTACTCTGATCCAAACTCCATCTGGAATGTGTGCAAGTTCCCATGATGACTGAAACAGGATTCTTAAGACTTCTACTTGACAATAAGCTGATTTTAATTTCTCACTTAAAGTCAAATGTATGAGAGCACTGAAAATCTTCTGCAACCTATCTTCCATTTTTGGGAAGTGGATAGGTGTTCTGTGTTGAAGATTTATCATACTCTCATTCAATTTAAACTCAACTATGGGTCTCTGACCTACATATAACTCAAGAACTCTGCAATGAATATGATGGACCCTGTACATTATCAAGGGCTTACCACACTTTCCAAGCTAAAATTTTTACACAAAGTCCTATGAAGTCTCATTTCACTACTGACGTTTGTTGTTTTTTTTCTAGTGTGCTACAAAAATCCATTCATGATTTACAGTGCTTTCATATCCCAATAGGCTATGCTCTTTTGAAATAAATGGTCTGCTACTCCTAATTTTGGCTTTCATATCCAGCTAAAGTTAATGGAGTTAAGTCTCACATTGGATGATGTTGCTGTAACTGATAACCTACCCATCCCACCGTGTCTTCTTACTGCCCCTCACTACAATCTTTTGGTGAGATACCTGAAAAAGTTGAACATTCATGACTGAAAGGACTGACTTCTGTATAATTAACACCTTTTGAACCATCATTCCATTCCCATTTTTACAGATCCACTGATTTTATAGGCTCTGTTGTGGTTTGCTGGAACTCTGTTGTTGCTCACAGGACCCCCTTTAGAGTTTGTGTTTACTGCTGAGTTGCTTTCAATCTCACTTTCTCTGGATTATTTAATAGCTAAACAGTACACTAATAGTATAATTTATATTGACTCGTGTTTATTTTTGAAGGCTCTGGAATTGTTTAATGTCAGTTCTCTTGGATATTGATAAATGACAAGCTGATTTCTTATGTTCATCTGTCTCTATCCAATTTTTCTGGACATCTGGCCATTTTTGAATCCAAAAGAATTATCTGGCTAATACAGTGGCTAAATCGAACTCCAATTACATTTATTCCTAAATTGAATTTTCAAGCTTGAAATGAAGACAAGGCATCATGCCAGTGTGCAGGTGATTTTGGATGAGCAAGGACACAGTTGGTACATTTTATTTCTATTTAATTCCATGTATGTACCATACCCAGACTGTGACAGTTTCTCTTTAATATTATGTTCACTGTATTTACTAAATTCAGTCAAATAGGAACAGATTAAATTATTTATTTATACTGTAAATCAAACTATGAAATATGCTTTATATTCAGTTTCTTTTATTAAATTTAACCAAAACGTAACAGATGTTTTTGGTACTAAGCTTTCTGTAATTATTTTTACCACACTGATGTTGATTTTTTTTCACTATTACCAAACTGTTACAGATTCTTGTGGTATTCAGTTCCATGTAATATGTTGTAGCTAGGTTGGTGAAATACAGATGTTTTTAAACATGTATACTTCAGAGTTTTTCTACCTCGAATTTAGTCTCAGTAGTAATAATCGAAAGTCCATGAGGTGATGTTCAGGTTAATATTACCAATACCAGTAAGCATCAGTCTTAAAATGCACAGAAGTTACTGGTAGATTTTTTTGTATAAACTATCACGTACAATTTGATAATCTTGTCAAGTTGTACATATGCGATTTTAAGCAAAATATTAGCGTTGAAGAAATGCGTTTTGGCGAACAAAAATAGAAAACAAATCAAGTCCATGTTTACTTCACTATCGTGTTAGACACTTTCTTAGTAATTGGCTAGCAACAGTAGTCTAATCAGTAACAGTCATATTAGAAGATCACCTCTTACTTATGATTGTTTTTGTATAAGATGAACGGTGATGTTGACAAACGTACAACAAACCGAACCAAAAATGGATAATCAAAAACTTATCACGAAAAGGCATGTTTCATCATATTTTTAAAATCTATAATTTTTATTGATATGTATACATAATGAAGGGTGCATTTGCTCATATAAGTAGATCCAACCAAGTTTCATGAAATATATATTTTATAACTAATAAAATACTGTCAGAACGATCTGTATTTTATAAGTTTATATTAATGTACGTACAACAAATTAAAACTAACATCATGTTACATTGCGTTTGTAAAAAATGGTGGACAGAGTAAGTGTATTAGATGAGTATAGATATCATCACAGAAACTTAAAAAAATCAAAGTGTTGTGTTCATCACATTAGATTCGTTTTAAACACGGAATCACTGTCAGTCATTCACGAAAACACCTTAAATCTTGTCTTAGTGACGGTGCTTCGTGATGTTTTGGTAGCGTCACGTAATGATCTTCAGTTTAGTATTTTATTACAACGTGAATACTGTGGTGATTGGTCTGTGTGCATCGTCAGGGTAAAAGCACATCTCTCGTGTTACTCACGTGGGATCGTGGCACCTGCGTGTACTGTATAGTATCTCCTTTGTAAACAAACAGAATTCACAGTCATATTTTTGTCTCGTGTGTAAACTAAATAATTAGTGTTTTAGAAGAAAAACGTTTCACGATTGATGATATTGTTGATATTTTTATGTGTATGTGAGTGTAACAGCATGAAGAATGTTATGATTTAGTGTCTCTTTCTTCACGGACAACTGTTACTTATAGACACATGACGGATCACTGAGCAAGCTGCTAAGTTGTTATAAATATCATGTTAACTACAGATGTGGTTTTTACCACATTCCTCTTTAATTTATCCATTTCAGTTCAAAATCAGAGGTGTGTAATAAAGATCTTTTCGTTTAATATCAGTACTCATAATTTGGGCTGGTCAATGAGAGACAAAATACTATGAAACGCTGGTGAGGTCCATACAGATCCCATCGGCCATTCCATGTTTAAATAGTAGTTCATGAGTTGCGGATTGGCGCTTTGGTAGAGCTAGCTTTCAATCTTGCGATACCACTAAACATTCCCCATATTTTAAACTATGGGACGGTATGAGAGTGACATTAAATTCCTTAGTGTGAATGCTGAGCGGTAGGGTGCTGCTGACAGGCTGTCTTTCCTCTGGTCAGTTGTTCATAATTAGCGACGGCGGTAAATAGCCTTAATAATAATTTTTATAAATGAAAATGCAAATAGCAGTTCTTTTATCGAGTTAATGTTCATGAAAATTTTTGATTGGCGGACAGACGGATAGACATTTAGAAAAACAAAATGTGAAAGAAGAGTATCTTGGGTGTATGCATTTACATAGGTGCATGTGATTTTTAATTTGTAGTAGTTCTTTGAAGAGTGTACGGTTTCAAGAAACAGAAATAAAAAAATAATTGGCATACTTGTTGGTGACAACTCAGCTTTTGTGATCAGGTTACAACTTGTTACTAATCTCTATGGTGTTCCTTATTAGGGGATGTCCACGCAAAGGTAAGTCACTTTCCAGAAAACAGGAGATCCGAAAGATTTCAATAGTGAGCTTTAGTGTAGTGACTTAGGTACAAATAAAGTAAAAAAGAAGACGTAGATAGAAAGAGGAAAAAAAGCTATTTAAAGGCCTATGGGAAGCTCAGAAGATTATGGAAAATAAAACAGAACCAAACTTGAAAGATTTGACACTATTTGTGACTTACTTTTAACGGCATCAGAGCCGTTTCCAGGCTAGGCTTCTCTTTTTGAAAACTAGGTCTGAACTCTGTTGAAGTATTAGCAAGCAACGTAACCTGTGTTTATTTAAGCAGTCACAACTATGCAGACAAACCTGACTTGCAATAGTTCTATTTTCCCATGTGACTATCGAGTCGCCAACTTTACAACACACTAATGAGATTCCCATGTGACTATCGACTCGACAACCTTACAACACACTAATGGGATTCCCATGTGACTATCGAGTCGACAACCTTACAACACACTAATGAGATTCCCATGTGACTATCGAGTCGCCAACCTTACAATACACTAATGAGAAGACAAAAAAAAGTCAAACTTGGTTACAACTAGACAGAAGAACGTTTCCCAAAGTAATTTTTTTGCTTCAAATCAGGACTAAAAAGAAAATTAGAGTTTGTTTCCATATTCGTTGCCCATAGTTGCACAGCACATACAACCTATTGTTTAACAACAAACAAGCTACATTCACTAATCTAAACTATATAAAGGGATAGTATAGTATATAATGTAAGCATATCTTAAAATTTGTATTTTATTGTAGCCATGATGTGTACTAAATTAGACAAACATCGTATTGTTGTTGAAATAGCTCAAGGCTGGAACACGGAGAAGAAGTACAAATAAAAGTAAGAGATAGAAAAATGCATTACTTTAGGTGAAACATTTATATATTGCCTTTCAAAGAAGAAGAAAGATAAACACTGTTTTAGGTGAAGCAGTTGTAAACGAGAGTAAAGTGACGGATATAAAGGATAGATATTGTAGGTGAAACAGTTTAGAAGTAAAATACAAAGAAGAATGTATTGTCGATGAAACAATTTCAAACTTTAGGGTTAAAATCTAAACGCTATACAAACGCTGTGTTGTAGTTCGAAGATTTCGAAACTGGTGTACAAAGAAGAAAGTATTGTCAGTTCGATATTGTAGTACAAAGAATATGTTGTTGGTGAAACACTTCGAAACTAAACTGTAGAGAAGAATCTGAAGAATATATAAATTGTGTTACTGGTGAAACTGACCATAACAAGAGTACAAAGAAGAGTTAAAAGGATAGATAAACGCCTTATTTTAGTTGAAGCCGAACAAAACTGCTGAACAACAACAACTAAAAATAGAAATATATGACCTATCATACATTTAGTTACCAATTTATTAGCACCCAATACACACAATGTATATAACTAATTTTTCCGTAGAATGGTTATGTAATATTTGAGGTGATTAACTGAATCCTTTATAAAAGCAAACCTACAGTCACATCATGGTCAGTGTGAAGACAGTAAATGTATTGATCTCTCCGAGTGTTGTAATCTGTGCCCGTCTAGCTTTCCAGTTATGAATTACCGTTTCTTTGATCACTTGTTCAGATACATCTGTCATTAAGGTCTATTGACAGTAGCAATCGAAAACTAAATATGCTTACCATAAGGTAAAACTGTGGCTTGCCACCAACTGCAGGCGCTAGAGTGGGTGAATAGGCGATTAGATAGGCTTGTAAGGTGAAATAATTTTCATTCGGTCTATGAAATTACTGGCCACCAAATTATGATATGTTATACTCTATCCTGCATAGGACATTACAAAAACGGTCGTATTTCATAGTACAGCCGACATCGTTCCGATAATTTGTATCTGAGATTTATACATGAAAGCACCGTTTCAGTGGTATAGTGGTTAGAATGTATACTAAAATCATGAGACAGACGGTACAGTAAAATAAAGGTAAAACCCCATGCTGCTTTGATCCTGATTGTCATTGTTGTCGACAGTACAAGCTGATGGAGGTAGTGTAGTGGTGTGGGGAGCGTCTTGGGCCTTTTGATTAACTGAGGAGGAGCAGTAACATCCAGAATGTATTTGAACGTGACGGCTCCCACAGTACTACTTTTCTACATGGATAGACAAGGGCTCTTTCCAGGTAACATTACAACAATCCATTACACTGCTATAGTACAAAATTGGTTTACAATTATGTCAAAGATTTCAATCCTTTTTTTTTTTGCTTGTAAAAATCATCAGGTCTCAATCTTATTAGAGTATGTTTGAAATGCATTGAACACCATAATATTCCATGAATATCATTGAAACTGTGCAGATAATATTTTTCGACAAACGGCATCTTATGAAGTCTGTTCTGTATCCCGAGTTCAGACAGCTAACCCTGCAGCATCTTATGAAGTCTGTTCTGTATCCCGAGATCAGACAGCTATAGCTGCGGCATCTTATGAAGTCTGTTCTGTATCCCGAGTTCAGACAGCTATCGCTGCGGCATCTTATGAAGTCTGTTCTGTATCCCGAGTTCAGACAGCTAACCCTGCGGCATCTTATGAAGTCTGTTCTGTATCCCCAGTTCAGATAGTTATCGCTGCGGCATCTTATGAAGTCTGTTCTGTATCCCGAGTTCAGACAGCTATCGCTGCGAAAAGTGGACTGACCCAATTTTTGATGGGAGTCTATTCATAAAGTGGCTATTATAGTCAGTGTTGATAAAACAACGTGAAACTAGGGTACAACAAAGTGTACACCTGTACTCTAGGAGCACTTGCAGCTTTATTATCAGTGCCCATTTATCCGTAAAAAAACGTGCATCAGTTTTATCGTTAGCAACATTGCTTTACCTAATTGAGAAACCTCATGTACACTGTGTTTCATTCTTACTAACACACCACTAATGTGGTACAAACACTGTATATGTTGTTTGAACACACAGGTTATCAGCGTGTTAATGATACAAACACTGTATATGCTGTTTGAGCACAAAGGTTAGCAGTGCGCTAATGATACAAACACTGTATATGCTGTTTGAACACACAGGTTAGCAGCGTGTTAATGATTCAAACACTGTATATGCTGTTTGAACACATCATTAACACGCTGCTAACCTGTGTGTTCAAACAGCATATACAGTGTTTGTATCATTAACACGCTGCTAACCTGTGTGCTCAAACAGCATATACAGTGTTGGAATCATTAACACGCTGCTAACCTGTGTGTTCAAACACCATATACAGTGTTTAAATCATTAACACGCTGCTAACCTTTGTGTTCAAACAACATATACAGTGTTTGTATCATTAGCGCACTGCTAACCCGTGCGTTCAAACAGCATATACAGTGTTGGAATCATTAACACGCTGCTCACCTGTGTGTTCAAACAGCATATACAGTGTTTGAATCATTAACACGCTGCTCACCTGTGTGTTCAAACAACATACACATTTTTTGTATCATTAACACACAACTAAGATTTGTGTTAAAACAACATGAATAGTGTTTGTATCATTAACACGCTGCTCACCTGTGTGTTCAAATAACATATGCATTGTTCGTATCATTAACACACAACTAACCTGTGTGTTAAAACAACATGAACAGTGTTTGTATCATTAACACGCTCTTCACCTGTATGTAGTAACAGCATATACAATATTTTTATCATTAACACACTGCTTATCTATGTGTTGAAACAACAATATAGTGTTTTTATCATTAACATACTACTGTCTGTCTTTAGAAACAGCATATACAACTTATCATTAACATGCTGCTATCTGTCTGTATAAACAGCATATACAATTTATCATTAACATGCTGCTATCTGTCTGTATAAACAGCATATACAACTTATCATTAACATGCTGCTATCTGTCTGTATAAACAGCATATACAATTTATCATTAACATGCTGCTATCTGTCTGTATAAACAGCATATACAATTTATCACTGACATGCTGCTATCTGTCTGTAGAAACACAGTATACACCAGATTCATGACATCACGTTTCATACAAGTCCACTGAAATAATTATTAATACACCAATTTAAGTGGAATATCCTAACTTTGAACTTCAGCATTAATTTATTCATCAACAAGAACAAAACTCGTTCACACATGTGTCAGTATATTTGTTTATATATATGTGCTTTTTAATAATAATAACACCTCAAAAGTTTTGTTTGTAACCTATAACTTCTGAGGGGGTCACACATTTATTATCTAACGTGTTTGGAATATTGCTTATTCTCAACCTAGTTTAACGTGTTTGAAAAATCACACATTTATAATTTAACATTTTTTGAAATATCACATTTATAACCTAACCCAACACGTTTAAAAAATCCCATGTGTACAGTTGCATTTGTTGATAACCTGTGTGTGATACTGTATCAGTTTCGATCCAGTATTATAACTCTTTCCCTCAGAAAGTTTTGGTCCCCATCAGGAGCTAGGTCAGCAGGTGAAATATATGTAGCACGTGTAATCTTAAATAATGCATTGTAAATGTACGTGAGTGCTTAGGCACCTATAGAGAGACTTCTTTTTACTGTTTATCGCTTAATCTATGTACACTTGTATTACATGCAAACACGTCATTAAAAAATTAAATAAAGAGGTATGTACTTATCTGTTTTGGGTCAAACCTCCATCTATGACCAAATGTGGTTCGTGGTGATGGTTTAAATTAGGCCTACTTTCGTGACCAACGCTCATTTTCATTTAATGTTTGTTATTTAACCTATCAATATTGTTAACGGAAAATATATACTACTATATGGCTGAGTCGAGACAAGGAGCACTGTGCGTTCTTCTATGCATAGCGGAGCATGTTGGCTGTGGCCTTATTTGTAAGTTAACAACACATGTTAGAGTAGGCTCTTGTTCTTTCTCGGTGATGTAATATTAGATAATTAGAACTTATCTGTTGTTGCTGTTCATCATCACTAAGATTTGTCTGTGAATTTAACTGTTGTCGCTTCTTATCATAACTAAGGTTTTACTATGAACTTATCTGTTGTTGCTGTTCATCATCACTAAGATTTGTCTGTGAATTTAACTGTTGTCGCTTCTTATCACAACTAAGGTTTTACTATGAACTTATCTGTTGTTGCTGTTCATCATGACTAAGATCTGTCTGTGAATTTAACTGTTGTCGCTTCTTATCATGATAAAAGTTTCTCTGTGAAAGTAGCTGTTGTCGCTTCTTTTCATAACTAAGGTTTTACTATGAACTTATCTGTTGTTGCTGTTCATCATGACTAAGATTTGTCTGTGAATTTAACTGTTGTCGCTTCTTATCATGATAAAAGTTTCTCTGTGAAAGTAGCTGTTGTCGCTTCTTTTCATAACTAAGGTTTTACTATGAACTTATCTGTTGTCCTTTCTTATCATGACTGTGAAGTTATCTGTTGTCGCTTCTCGTCATGACTGAAGTTTTCCTGTGAACTTATCTGTTACAACTTCTTGTCACAAATAAAATTTCTTTGTTTTACTAGGTAGATTAAATATGAGACTGACAATCAAAGATAGTACTATTGTTTTGGTTTTTATTGAAGTTGTTTTGAAGTGTTGGGATGCCTGAAATAATAAATTTATGATTATAAACTAGCAAATACAATAAAATACGACGAAATTCAACGGGTTTTATTCATCTTAACTTCAGATGAACTGTGTTCTTTGTAGAAGGATTTGTTACCTAGTGAAGCAGCAAAGAAATGTTTATTGTTTATAAAGATTTCAGGGTCTAACGACCAGTTTGTTTGGAATTTTCTAGAACGATTTGTTACCCAGTGAAGCAGAAAAGAAATGTTTATTGTTCATGAAGATTTCAGCGTGTAACGATCGGTTTGTTCTTTTAGAGTTTTCACTCAAAGCTTTACAATGGTTATCTGCGCATAGCCATCCTTAATTTTGGACTGATACATTAGCAGGACGGCAAGTAGTCAACAGTACTCACTGCCTACTTTTGGATTACTCTTGTTTGACGATATAGTGGGATTTGGCCATCAATAATACAGCACGCTCACAACCTCAAAGTGTGGAACGTATTTTTTTTGTTAAACAAAACGAAAATTGTGAACTCTCGGATTTATTGTGCGGGGAAGTTAACCACTTGGCACGTCCGACCGATAGCAATGGAAAATAGAAATTAATAACTGAAAAATAGTATCTGATAAAGCAAATTGTCAATGATAGCAAGTTTGATTAAAACACGTCTAAGCTAACGTTTATACGCTAACATTTCAAACAAGCTATTCGTGATGTTTCGGTTTGACACGATTATTATTTTTTATTATCGCGTTTGAAATTGGAAATTATTTTTGCCTTAACGATAAAAGATCTCTAGAAGACCATGGCCACCAACGTACTCTTTGGATATGGTACATAGAGAGAAAGATTATCACATTTAAAAGTTTTCTTTCTTTTTTTGGTCCAGCATGGCCAGGTGGTTAGGGCGCTCGACTCGCAATCTGAGGGTCGCGGGTTCGAATCTCTGTCACACCAAACATGCTCGCCCTTTCAGCAGTGGGTGCGTTAAAAGGTGACGGTCAATCCAACTATTCGTTAGTAAAAGAGTAGCCCAAGAGTTGGCGGTGAGTGGTGATGACTACCTGCCTTCCCTGTAGTCTTACACTGCTAAATAAGGGACGGCTAGCGCAGATAGCCCTCGTGTAGCTTTGCGCGAAATTCAAAAACAAACAAACAATCTTTCATTTTTATGTGTTTCCTCTCTCTTTTCCTCTGTGTTTGTTGGTAGTCATATAAATGTAGAAATCTGCAGTGGTTTATATCTACTATAAGGTTATTTTAGCGCCTGCATTTTATGTCAAAGCATTAGGGGTGGTTGCCTTCCCACAAGTGGCTGTGGACAGCGAAAACCAATAGGAGTTGAGACGTTGTGCGTCAAAACACTCAACTTCTAACCCCCAATTTAATCTTCCGTAGCGCACAACTAGTTTGACATTTGCGTTTGTATCAAGTCTAGTAGATGGAATATCCCCAACGTGTTATGGCCCAAGACATTTTCCGTTATGAGTTAAAAGATAGGGACAGGGACCAGCAATGGATAGCCTTCTTTTCTTTTCTTTATCTTCACAATATACATGTTTGTTTTGGTTTTTATACTGACTTTCATCATTGTTAAGTAGTGCTAATATAATCGCCTATATACATTTACTGTAATTTATAGTAGTACCATATCTTTACTTATATATTACAGTAAATTACAGGAGTATAAGTTGGTATAGTTTTTCCTGTGGCAAAAAACCATATTTATTATTATTACTATTTTTTATCAACGGCTATAGTATTTGGTAGAGAACTTTGAACTTCTTTTTGTGACGAACAAGTGATGTCAAACGAGAGTGCGCATGATTTCTTATCAGACGATTTTTATCGCGGCGGATGTCTGTTTTCTCAGTGGTAGTTACGCGAAACAAAATTGCTGAAAAGTTATCAAGCTGGTTGCGTAATTTTAATTTCCGAACAAATTTATACATGCTTTAATTTTTGTCATATGATAAAGAGATTTGCCTTAGCTGTATGAAGAGTTGTCATCATAAGAATTGAACAGAAATATAAAATTGAAAACATTTGGCTGACTGAGTAAAATGATTTTAATATAACCTAAATTCGCAAACTTTTGAACTCCTTTTTTTCTTTTCTTTTTAATTGAGGGAATTAATTTATTGGTTACTTTCACTCTCTCTCTCTGCTGTCGAGTAAAACAATACAAACAGTTAACGTTAATAAGTACGTGTATTACAAGGAAGTATACTAACGAAACGTAATAACGTTATTTTAAAACAGTTTATTGCTTTACATTTCTTTATAATTTGTCAGGAGTTAAATCTGAGAAATCAAAAACTTGGGTTGAGTTAAATCTGAGAAATCAAAAACTTGGGTTGCTTTCATCTCGGAGCGGATATAAAATGTAACATTTTCTTATATTCTAGAAAGCTTTCCACTTCGAAGAAAAGGTTTGATTAAATGGATTATTAATTTCAGACTTTTCTTTCTAATGAAATATTTGGAAAAATGACCAATGTCAACACTTCCCTAATAGTCACTATCTATATTTATACTATGTTAATATATATATATATATATATATATACAGTCTATTTGTTTTGTTTTTTTCTTCCATAACTTCACTAGGAATAACATTAACCCTATTTATTGAAATATTAAGTTGGTCAATGTATATGCTATCTGATAAGAAACGGTCGTTAACTACGTAGGTAGGCTTGGTTTTCGTTTGACGACCCTTTGCCTGATTAATACTTTAGTTTTAACTGGTAGAATGTATTAAACCGGGTTAATCACAGGGTAAGTTTTTGTTGATTCTCAGGCGTTATATATATAAACCCGTTGAAAGTGTGCAGTCTCGAGTCCTACCTGTTTCTTTGATTGAGTGTTCATGATATATACACGGGCCATTTGGTTTAGACTTCTCTGGCGGGTGATGAGCATCGTATGTCGTATTCTTTCAGTTAACTCTTGAAATGAAAACCAGAGGGTGTTAATCTTGAAAACGAAACCTAGGATGATTACATGCTTTGGCTGGTTTTCTGTGAAAAGATGTAGTGTTAAGCTGTAGTAACGTGGAAACTCTTATCAGCTTAGAACCAAGTAAGTTTGAAATAAACGTTTCATTTAGTTCAAGGATTTATCACAAGAGGTGAAATTACAGGTGTAAATTATTTGTTACAAGTTTCTTAAAATGTCTTATTTGCCATTTACAAATTCGCTTCTGATTAGAAGATTGCTGGGGAAATATGAGAAACTGTAATAACATTTTGCTTATGAAAGTATTTATAATAAAAGCTGCCACCAGGTGTACATAATTTAAGCAATAATAACTAAGTGTTGCAAGTGTCTATTAAGGAAATTGGTACTATTTTCTTCTAGTTTTGAGTTAATTAGCTTTGTAAGTAGATAAAACTTTTCATTATTTCATATGACGTCTCAAGAGATATTTCGATAGTGATGTTTTTCCTCAACGTTCTAACACGCATCTTTTTCAGAATCATATAGCTTAGTTAAGTGTGTCTTTAATTGAAGCTAACGTCTTTGGAAAAAAGAAAAAAGTGGAGATAAAACAGCTGTTGAAGTTTCTATATCCTCTAGCGGTCATTGCCCGTTTTATTCTACCCCTTGATCACGTAACAGAAAGCCAATACTTTTCTTGATCTTGATAAATTATCTTAAAGCTCGAAATTCAGTCGGCTACCATTTATTAACTTAACATTTTTTGTTTGCTACTTAATATCAATTAAAAGTATTTGGTTTACATGTTGGATAGGGTTATATTGGAGAAAATTCTGAACAAAAATGCAAAATAATTCTAGAATTCAGATTAGGTTCATAACCCAGCGTTTAACTCGTGTTTTTACCTCTAGTCAGAATTGTCAAAACATTTGATTACTCGACGTAGAGTATGTAAAAAAATTCATGAATATAACAGAAATATTGGGTTACTGTTTTCATAACTCGTGTAATACATATTTCATAAATCAGATAAATAACTAAGTGTGCTCAGAAATCGCTATTAAATTCCAACGTTCTCTAAAAAAAAGAAACACATCTTAATAATATGTATGCATATATATGTATATATCAATAAAGAACTGTTGCGTCAGCGAGGTCACGTGACTAGTATCACGCCACGTCTTTCTCGAACTTTCATGAATGCCCTAGCATTTACTAGACATGTATTAGTCTTGTATATATAAGATGTTCACAACGTGACGGGGAACAGTGTAATGAGTAATTGAATGTATGCAGACAAAATATTGTTGGCCACGTGAAACGTGAGTTATAGCGTTGTTATA
>NW_013666001.1:593667-600015 GCF_000517525.1 Limulus polyphemus | reverse complement strand
AGAAAGGACTTGTGTCGCTAAAGTTTCGTCGGAACGAATTTACGGAAAATTAACTAACGAACGGAGACGTAACAGAACAAAACATTCCAAATCCTGAACTCTTCTTTATTATTTTCTACTAGTTTCACGACTAAGATCACTCTTAAAGAATGCAATTTTACAGATAACCTTTAATAAAAGTGTTCAAATACCACCTTTCTAAACTGAATTAAACACATATTTTTCAAAATGTTCAAGTATAAAATACAACCCTTATATAAGTTGAATATATTAAAATAAAAATATATTAGTTTAAACTCATCAAATACGTTTTCCCTCTTTTCTATTCCTTTATCATTTTTATTTTGATCAAAACTGTTTTAATTGTACTTATAGAAAAGCAGTTTATTTCCATAACCTTTGACGATTTATTAAATACTTACTTCATTTTCAATTTTATTAATTCCTGGTCTTAGTTTTTACTGTTGCGTATTCCAACTAATCTTACTCAGCTACTGGTACTTCGTCCTCTTGCCTCGATCTATTTTAGTGGCGCCAAGAAAATTATGAAATGTTTTTCGAAAATTAATCTTTTATGTATTACATTACATACCCTCAAAAAGGGAACACATGAAAATATGTTTCTTTCAAAATTTGAAGTTTCAAATATGGTCAAAATATATTCATTAAAATTTTGGGCATTTTTCGGGACATCTAACGTTGCAATTCATGTAGTTTCGTCCTTAGTGTTAAATTACCTGTCTCACCAACATAGAATTCACTTCAATTTACACATTTTGAAATTACCCCCTTCCCCTCCCCCCCAATGAGTCACTACAAAAGATATAACATTCTCTTTGGCTTTATTAATCTCTGTATCATAACGTTTTTTATTAAAAAGTTATTCTTGGCAATTTCATAACTTCTTAATACAACATTTTCCGGAAAACGACGCCTTCCAGTGGCTCACCGGTAAGTCTGAAAGCTTGTAACGCTAAAAATCGGGTTTCGATACCCGTGGCGGGCACAGCACAGATAGCCCATTATGTAGCTTTGTGCTTTACTACAAATAAACCTAATGGTGACACTGAACTAAAAACTGTTCGAGATCTAATAATGTATTAACTTTCGTTTCTTCATTAGAAACTAAACGATACAGGTATTTTCTGAAACATTTAATTTTACGTATTTGGGATAATCACTTAAAGAATCTTCATATAGATGTGATTTTGTGGGTTTGTAAAAAGAATATCAGTTATATCTAATTTTTTGGTGAAACACTTGTCAGCACATCTAAAAATGGCAAAACATTTCTTTCAAAGGCAAATTTAATCTCGTTATTTATCGAATAGAAAATCTTCCCAAAAAAGCGTATTAATATCTCGAGTATCACAAAATTGTCGGATAGAAACATTTTCCAAAACCTGTCGTTACGTAAACTACAAAACTCTCTTCAAAATAAGTAGGCGATATATGTAATTATTGTACTTCAAAAAATCCCACAGTGATATTACCATAAGTTAGAGCTACTGAAACCCAGATTCGATGACGAGGAACCCACTTTGAGACTAATAATGCTTGGAGGCGACTTGAATGGGTAATGAAGAAAAACTTTAATATAAGTTGTCGAAACGCTGTATATTTGCTGTTATGTTAAACTTATATTAAAGTTTTTCTTCATTACCCATTCAACCCAGGTTTCGATTATTCGCGGTGTACACAGTGAAGATAGCGTATTATGTAACGTTTTGCTTAAAACAAACAATAGTTAAATTTTGTAATTGTAATTAAGTCATTAAAGAAAACTACTTTCTCTGTTGGTAATTAAACCTTTTGTTATTTTCAGCCGCTGAGGTTTTTTTTAAGTACAAACTTTTAGCTCTTAGCGCCATCTATTGACCGATTTGAGATCTAATTACAGACGTGGCTGTTGAGGACTTCCTCTTGTTAATATTTTAAATTCTGTTTAAAAACAATATATCTAGTAAAACAATTACACACATTGATTATGAATTGTGTATGTGAGTTTGCTTGTTCGCGAACTCATCCCACAGTTTTGCAGCTAGCATGACCAAACTTGACAGGTAGTGAGGATTTTCCGGGGGGAGTCCTTATCAATACTGCGTAACCTCTCTACCAAGGGGGTCTGTAACGCTCCCGGAAGGTCACTCAGATACGATGATATCTATGAGGTAGATTTGTAGGATTGCTGAACTCGAATTTGGCATCGGGGTTTTTGGTGGGGCACAGGCCCCCTTGGGGTAGCTATAGAAGTGGCTGGGATAATGGAAGAGATTGATCGGTACACTGGAGCTTCTGTGAATTATGAGGAGGCCTTTGAATACCGGGGGTATTTTACGATAGTGTATTTGAATCAAGTCTCTCAGTTAAAGTGATTATTGTTTATTGCTGCAAACTTTCGGCTATTTTGCTTGAGTCCTTGACAGGTTTGATATTAGTAATTGCTTTCCAGGGTATGGATTTCAGCAAACGACCATCGGCCGGGCGTTAGCCTGCCCGTTTGTTGATTCAGTCACAATATGTTACACTGAACGCACTCCACACTTTCATCTGTGGAGACATTATAATTGACAGTTCAGCTATTCAGTTCAGACTTGTAGCCTTCCCCCTGGTCAGAAGTTCTAAATTAGGTATGGCTGTGCCTGAATCTTAGAGGTTTCTGACATGACCGTTAACGTATGTACCATTCCAGTTGAAAATACTAACTAACGATTGTCTATGAAATTTACTGTGCGAAAAAATCGAAAATTGTACCAATGAAACTGGAAGCGCGTATTAATTAAACAAACTACTTATTTGAAAACGTACCAGAGATTTATTTTATCTTAAAATATTCTTCCATTATGAGTTTCCCGTTTAAATTAAATAAGTATATTAGTTTTAAATGGAGCATTTGCGTTTTGTTTTTTTATCGTAAAGGCTGAATTGCTTTATCTGTTTAGTCACTAGCACTAAGAGTTTGTTTATGTTTGAGCAGTCTTATTTTATCCAACAGATGGAGAAAAATTCTTTTGGTCCGAGGGTAGTTAGAAACCCAGCATTAAGACGAGGCAGAGAGATAACTCCACTATCGGAAAGGGTGAGTGAATATTTTTATACTGGCTTTAAGTTATTAATCATTTTAACAGATGGCGACTGAGTCTACGCCTAGCCTGTGTTGGTGTATGTTTTTCACAAACCTTTATCCGTTAGTAGGAGAATTTAACTTAAAGTACACTAGATTGTTAAGAGAAATAGATAAATGAAAGAACACCTCAAGAAATGTCACATTTTTTACGTTTCTAAGTTGTAAAAATGTGAAATAAATGGAGTTTTATTATATTGTAATTCGAAACAAAAACACGTTTCTAAACTAGTGAAAAATTACTTGTTAATATTAAAATTTAGATAAACAACAACAAAGCTATATTTTTCATTATCGTATCAATCTCTCATTTGTTTTTTTTTACTCATATTTACTTTTACCAAAATTCACTCTTGTTATGATGTGAATGCCTTTTCTAAGCCGGCGATTCATGATTATAATTAATTATACTTGACATAATATATTATTATTTGGCTTATTGTATTTTAAACGCTATATTCTTTATTCCGTGATTTAGGGCTTTCCAAGAAGAAGAAGAGTGTATAATATTATTTCAACCACTATTTTGTTTATTGTATACTTTTGATGCCTCTGTATTGAGCAAAATGCGTCGTCAGCAATGGATGTGGGGGACATACTGTGGTTGAAATGCTATCATACATCTTCTTCGTCTTGGAAACTAAGAGAATGACTAAGGAATACAGTGTTAAAAATACAATAAGCAATTAAGCACGAAGCAACACAATGGGCTATCTGTACTCTGCCCACCACCGGTATCGAAACCCGGATTCTAGCGTTGTAAGTCCGCAGACATGCCGCTGTGCCACTGGGGGCACGTTATTAGCTCAAGAAATAAAATAATTGCGTAGGCGAGGAAATAACGAAATGCAAAATAGAATATAAAGTAGTGGTAAAAACTCGCCAAGTTAAAATAACTTTATTAATAAAACAAGAAAACGACGTCTCGGGCAACAGCCCTTCATCAGGTTACCAGTGGCAGCGAAACTGTTAATATAAGGGTTAGGTTGAAAGAACAAATAACACGTGGCTTGAAGGCTCGCGAACATGTTTCTGAAGCTACAAATGAGGTAAGGGAAGTAACATATAAAATAAAAATATAAAAATTGTATAAATGAAGTTAATGGTAGTAAATAAACAACAAAAAAAGGAAACGTAGAACAAAAATACAGGCAACAATGAATGAAAACGTGCATCGGGTAATATTGTTCAAAGGGGTACAACAATAAAAGGTATATGAATTAAATAGAAGTGAGGAATGACGGTGAAAAGAAAGAAATATAAAAGTAACAAAAGTGGATGACTGAAATGAACGGGCTTGCGAGGAAGGCCCGGCATGGCCAAGTGGTTATGGCGCTCGACTCGCTATCTGTGGGTCGCGGGTTCGAATCCTCGTCACACCAAAAATGCTCACCCTTTCAGCCGTGGGGTCGTTATAATGTGACGGTCAATCCAACTATTCGTTAGTAAAAGAGTAGCCCAAGATTTGGCGGTGGGTGGTGATGACTAGCTGCCTTCCCTCTAGTCTTACACTGCTAAATTAGAGACGGCTAGCGTGTAACTTTGCGCGAAATCCATAAAAAACAAATTAGAGAGGAAAAAGAGTGCGAATATTGAACGAAAAGGTTGTATCCAATAAATTTCAGTATGAGAAAGTATTCAAAATATGTAGGGCGGGGAAATGGAAAAGCTAAAGGAAAGATAATTTTTCATTAAATCCAAAGGGATTAACAGTGCCTAATCTAAAAATCAAACGTTTTTCCAGACGTTTTCTTTGAGTTACAGTGGATGGAGCAAATGTAAGTCCACTGGTAACCTGATGAAGGCTTGTTGCCCGAAACGTCGTTTTCTTGTTTTCTTAATAAAGTTATTTTAATTTGGCGAGTTTTTACCACTACTTTATATTCTATTTACCATATGTTATTGTTGTGCGGCTCTTTGCATGATTAAAATGCTCAACAATTACTTTTCGCGGTGGACGGTATAAGTAGCTCAGAGCTTTTGTTCTGAGTGAAGCTAAGAGTGCATTACAATTAACCTTTTTAAAGTCCATGAAATAATTTACTTGATAGATTAACTTCAACTTTCCCGTCACTGAGGACGGGGACTTTTGCTTGTTTACTGATATTATTAAGTACGGTGAAGTATAGCCCTAACTAAACTAGAACAAAAACGTACACAAAGTACAGTGTTAATTTATATCTTTATCGAATATAGGTTGTACTTAATAAAGGCTTAACTAATAATAGGCCTAAGATAGGTGGACTTATAGCTTTCGGTGTATGCGATTAGAATTATTTTGTATTATTATAGAAATCCTGTAATAAAGAAACACTGTTGCAATAAAGATACTAAATTGGTCACAAATGTTTTACGAGTTTTCGCTAGCAATTAATTAAAATTCACTCTGTTATTACTCCGTTTATCATTGTTGGCAGACATACTAAAACAATGAAAACGAACAGCTGATATATTCAAAGACGTTTGAGGAGAGACTTCTGAAGAGAGAATGGATTTGAATAAAAAGAAATATTATATATATATATATATATATTGTTTGTAATTATTTGCAGCTTTAATCTTATATCTTTCTTTTGCTATTTCATCCTTGTTCTATATATTTTTATTTCTCCATCTCGTTCAGACTAGTAGTGATATAAGTTATTTTCAAAATGTTGGGTACAACTGCCACGTTGGAATGTTTTAGATGAGTCTAGTGAGACCTTTATAATATATATGTATATACACACACAGCTCATTGGATGAGTCACATACACACTCCTGAAGCAAGACGTCTACCCGAAAAATTGTGGAACAAAGGTCGTCTATAATAAGTGCTTGTATATATCGTTCGAGTTCTCCATAGCGTATCATTTGTATAGGGAACTACAAATTAATAGTTTACGCGAGCAAACTCATTGAAATAAAAACTATTAAAAACGAAATGTAACATATGTATGCTAATTGTTTTCAGCTACCGAATTTTTCGGTATGTAAGACGCACTTTTTTACCCCAAAATTTGATGTCAAAATCTGCTTGCGTCCTATACACCGAAGGTATGAATAATATATATGTATATATACGATATACACAAGCCATGTGTAAATATATTTAAATATGCATGCATAGTTTAGTTCAATTGAATGTGGTATTTATAACAATAGTAGTTTTTTTTCTTTTAAAAACATAACTATTTATAATGCTCCCTAAATAATAAATAAATTAATTATAATAATGGATGAGA